>NC_041402.2:34983087-35075587 GCF_900747795.2 Erpetoichthys calabaricus
TAATTAACATAGAATAAGAGTAAGGTCCGATGGCCAGGGAGGACATAAACTAAAAAAAAAAAAAAAAAAAACTGACAGTTGGAGAAAAAAATAAAATCTGTAGGGGTTCCAGGCCACGAGACCACCCAGTCCCCTCTGGGCATTCTACCTAACATAAATGAAATAGTCCTCTTTGTAGTTAGGGTTCTCATGGAGTCACTTGATGGTGATAGTCATACAGACTTCTGGCTTTTAATCCGTCATTGTTGGAACATCACGGTGCTTTGAGTAGATGGTGGTGGCGCAGGTTGCCACCACAAAGAAACCAGAAAAAGAAACAGAAGAGAGCTGGGGTTAGTACAGATTTTAGAGCCACCATGAATAGTTATTATAATGAATTGGATATACAGAGTATCAGGATTTAAATTACAGTGAAGTTATGAGAAGGCCATGTTAAAATGTGTTTTCAGCAGTATTTTAAAGTGCTCCACTGTATTAGCCTGGCGAATTCCTACTGGCAGGCTATTCCAAATTTTAGGTGCATAACAGCACAAAGCCGCCTCACCACTTCTGTTAAGTTTTGCTCTTAGAATTCTAAGATCCTCCTTTGAGGATCTAAGGTTACGATTTGGAATATAAGATGTCAGACATTCCTATATATAAGATGGGGCGAGATTATTTAAGGCTTTATAAACCATACGAATTTTAAAGTCAATTCTGAATGACAGGTAACCAGTGTAGTGACGGCAAAACTGAAGAGATGTGCTCGGATTTTCTTTTCCTGGTTAGGATTCTAGCAGCTGCATTCTGCACTAGTTGCAAACGATTTGTCTTTTTTGGGTATTCCTGAGAGGATTGCGTTACAGTAATCTAGAATCTGAAAACAAACGCGTGAACTAATTTCTCAGCATCTTTCAATGATATGAGGTCTAACTTTTGCTATGTTTAAGTGAATAAATGCTGTCCTAGTGGTCTGATTAATATGTGATTTAAAATTCAGTTACCCCTAAGCTTTTTACCTCTGTTTTGACTTTTAATCCTAATGTATCCAGTTTATTTCTAATAGCCTCATTGTATCCATTATTGCCAATCACTAAGATTTCAGTTTTCTTTATTTAGCTTGAGAAAGTTACTATTCATCCATTCAGAAATACAAGTCAGACATTGTGTTAGTGAATCAAGAGAATCGGGGTCATCAGGTGCTATTGATAAATACAGCTGTGTGTCATCAGCATAGCTGTGGTAGCTCACGTTGTTCCCCGAGATAATCTGACCTAACGGAAGCATGTAGATTGAGAAGAGCAGCGGACCCAGGATAGAGCCTTGTGGAACACCATATAGAATATCATGTGTCTTTGAGTTGTAATTACCACAACTAACAAAGAATTTTCTCCCTGCCAGGTAGGATTCAAACCAATTTTAAGACCCTGCCAGAGAGGCCCACCCATTGACTAAGGCGATTTCTAAGAATATTATGGTCGATGGTGTCAAATGCGGCACTCTCAACTAAGAGGATGAGAACCGATAAATGGCCTCTGTCTGCATTTACCCGCAAGTCATTTACTACTTTAACGAGTGCAGTTTCTGTGCTGTGATTTGTTCTAAAACCTGACTGAAATTTATCAAGAATAGCATGTTTATTGAGGTGCTCATTTAACTGCATAATGACTGCCTTCTCTAGAATTTTACTTAAAGGCAGGTTAGAGATGGGTCTATAATTTTCAAGAGCAGAGGGGTCAAGATTATTTTTCTTAAGTAGGGGTTTAACTGCAGCAGTCTTAAGACAGTCTGGGAAGACCCCTGTATCTAATGACGATTTTTATTATGTCAAGAATATTCTCCATTAGCACGCCCGATTACTTCCTTGAAAAAACTTGTTGGTATTGGGTCAAGGACGCAGGTGGAGGGTTTCAGTTGAGAAATTATTTTATGTAAATCTATCCTGGTGAAAGTTTAATTTGTTTGTAACAGAGTACTGGGGCTTAGGAGGATCCTCGGTGTTGGGGAGATATACTATGTTATTTCTAATATTAATTTTTTCATTGAAAAATACAGCAATGGCCTCACAGGTTTTACTGGAAGTACTTAGGAGGCATTCCTTTGAGTTACCTGGGTTTAGCAGACGATCAATCGTAGAGAATAAGACTCTGGGATTACTAGCATTGTTATTTATAATCTTAGAGAAATAGCAGCGCCTCTCAAGATGGACTGTGTTGTTGTACTATTATTTTAACTTTTAATATTTCATAGTGGATAGATAGTTTAGTCTTCCTCCATTTACGCTCAGCTCTACGGCATGTTCTCTTTAAATCAGACACTCTTTGGGTCTTCCATGGTATAACAATGCTAGAAGATTTTTTAGCTCTTTTCAGGTGCAACTAAGTCAACAGCAGCTCTCACCTTAGTATTAAATCTTTCCACCTTACTATTTACATTATCCTCGCTATTATAGTTGGCACTATAAATGGACTGATTGCTTAGAATGTTTAAGTTTTAAAGCTGCTGAGTCAAAGAAGCATTTAACAATATGCTTTTCATGAATGTTTTCTATCATTCTTTCTATATTAAATAGTAAAAGAAAATGGTCTGATAGACCAGTATCAGTGACCTGTTTTATATTAACTTTTAGTCCTTTAGTAATCACTAAGTCTAACGTATGACCTGCTTTACGTGTAGGCTGATTAACGAGCTGTCTCAAATCAAGAGAGTCCAGGAGGTTCATGAATTCTTTTACTTTTTGGTCTCGCTGATTATCTATATGAAAGTTAGTCACCGACTATTAAGAGTAATAGTTCGTAATTTAAAATTGACATTAAGTCAGAATTCCTCAAAGAAAGATGCGTTAAATTTAGGAGGTCTATACATGGATAATACTAGAACGTGAGAATCTCCATGAATAACGGCGAGACACTCAAAGGACTTGAATTTACCAAAACTGACATCTTTACACATTAACCGGTTTGAGTAAATGTTTGCCAAGCCACCACCTCTTTCCTTGGCGATCTGCATGAGTAAAACTAATCCAGAGGCGCAGATTTGATTTAAAACTGCCGCGCCATCTGAGCTAAGCCACATTTCACTTAGTGCAATAAAATCAATTTTTCTATCACTAATAAGATCGTTGATTAAAAAAAAGTCTTGTTAGTTAAAGCTCTAACATTTAATAGTGCCATATTTAATGTTTCGGAGGGGCAGAGATGAATACTAAGTTTCTGTTCCAAATATCAATAATGCACAAAGTTATTTTTGTTAGCGCCGCTCTGTGTGTATTTTTTATTTAATCTATAGTCTGGTTTTTATAATTTTAATACATTTTTCATCTAAAGTTAGTAATTGTAATTAAATTATTGGTGTTTATGCCATATTGCCTAGATTTACTACATGCATTGAGATTGGTTATTAGAGTATTAATGTTGTGCACTTTCACAGAAGACTTTGTTAAGCAATTATCATGTCCTAGCACAGCAATAGCATTACGGAAGGGGTTAAGAGTAGAAATAGTCAAGATGAACGAGTTACCTTAGCGATGTTTTCGGAGAGGACCCGGGCACCGAATCTATTTGGATGAAGGCAATCTCACTTGAAGAAACGCGGCCTTTCCCAAAAGAGGTCCCAGTTGTCGATGAACCCGATGTCTTGATTCTCGCAGAAGCCTAGCAGACGACTGTAGTAGTCATTTGATCGTCTGACGAGAGGTAGTGGACCCGAAATGAAGATCTTTGCCAATGAGGTCCTCTCCTTCATGTCTAATTAGAGCTGCGAAGTCAACCTTGAGAATTTCCGACTGTCGGTGCCTTATGTCGTTTACACTGGCGTGTAATACAACCGATTCAACTGCCCTCTTCTTGTGCTTCTCGTAGATTGTCGGCGCACATCACATCTCAGACATGAGCACAGTGGAAAACAAGAAACAAAAGATTTCTGATTAGGGCATGCGATATTGAGGTTTCCAGCAATAGAATCGCCTACCACGATTACATCACCCGGGGTTGAAGGCAAACTGGGGATGCAGAGAGGGTCGAACTGGTTCTGGGTCGAGATGCTTGCCTGCGCCGATTGGAGGTGTTCTAGCCTTGAACCCCCGCCTGCATAGCTGAAACACGCCGAGGTCATCGTCGCTTCTATGAGGCGTGGGGGTGAAGCTTACTTGAGCGGCACAATGCGGGGTTGATGTTACGTCGATTTCAGATGGTGAGGATGGTTTATCCAGCAGCCGAGCCTTCAAATCCCTAAGGTACCTTCATCTGGACAGGAGTTTCTGAATCTTTCTCAAGTGCCTGGAGTTCTTCTAGGACACTGGCAAAGCGATTCATCTCGCTGTCGGCCATTGTCTGCTTCTGCTTCCACTTCTGCTTCGTGCCCTAGGAAAGAATGAGAGAGAGATTGGTTAGCAAACTGTACTGCATAACAAGCGTAAGAAAGTGTAGAATTAAAGAGTTTTGCGAAAAGTGGTGTTAGCAGGGAGGAGCGGCAACAGCATGTGTGGACCAGCGTCCCCTCCCAGCTAGAAATGTGCCCACAAGAGAAATTCTAATCCTGGGACATCAGTGCCTCAAAATGTAGGTATGCATGAAATATGGCATTACGACCTGGGTAGGGCACTTCATTCACTTTTTCAAGGCTGCTTATATTAGCGGTATGACTCTAAAGGTGGAGACAAAAACAATTTCAGGCACTAAGACAAGAATATCTCTTTCAGAAACTTTTCTAAAATTCAGCAGTCACAATGTACATACAGACAGCATTCACAGTATGAAATATATGTAATTTACCATTACATTTTAGCATTACTATGTTTCTCATAGCAATGTAATGATGATATATTAAAAATAAATCAATTTTGTTTTCACAAAATCACCCAAGGTTGATATTAAATTGAACACACCCTCTATGTGAATAAATAACTACATGGGCCCCATTGGTTTTGGCCCAGTGCATTTATGGGTCCAAGTGGTGTGCACTTGTAATAAACCATTCAAGTTATAATTATGGGTAAAGGTATAATTGCAAATAAGGTCTCTTTGCTTCCATCCAGAATTTATCTACTTCTGTCTCATACTGATTAAGTACAATGTCTAGTATACATTGGCATGTCGGCAGTACAGGTGAGTGAGGGAGTCATCACAGTAAGTGATCAACACAGGAAAGTGGAAGGAGAAGTCTGCGAGCTGCAGCCGGATACAAGGTTTCTACCAGCCATACGGATTACAGTACGTGATCATTTCAGGGTATCTCCACGAGGTGGCAGCAGCAGCACAGTCATGAAAGCAGCGCACTCCGGCCAGACGGAGATCTCGCAAATGGCTACTGGTATTCTATTTATCGCTCCGGTAACAGCCGCTGATACTTCACCTGCCTGTGCGCGCCTTTTTAAATCTTTGGAGAATCCAATCCTCATGTGAGAGGCAGTGTGGCTTGATGACTATGCCGCAGGATTGTAAAGTGCTAGCATTACTCAAGTGCTGCCTAATTACGAGTCTCGTTTAAACTGCCAGGGTTTTTTGCGATGTCAGAAATGTTACATGCTCTTAAGTGTACTATGATCTTTTTGATATTTAGAAGTCAGTTTTAGGTTTTGTTGGTGGCTCCATCATAATATAAACACAATTTTGCCGCTTTCGATAGCAGCTAGGGCGCATTGGGTAGCCGCCTCTGCGTGGCCGTCTGACGATTTTGCTCAAGAGTTGTAAGAAGCTCCTCTACGGCCACGTGGGCCCATGATGATAGCCACTGACCCTGGCGGTGGCGCTGCGATGCCTGTCTGCCTGCCTGCCTCCTGCTGGCGCTGTCTTGTCTGAGGTGCTGAAACTGAGCAATGAGAGCCGGCGTCGGATACAACGGCGCACTGCAGGCCCCAGCTGTCAAGCGCTTCAGGAACTTGAAGACGAGTTTGATTTTCAGAAGCGCACAAATCCCCGAAGAAAAGTTTATACATCAGATCATGATACATGTTTTAGAATAAAAATTATCATTTTAGAAATCGGCAATAATGTATAACGTGAAACGGAGCTTGGAAACAAAGCGGAAATCAGACAGTATTCGTGTATTCTATTTTTTCTATTTAAAGTGGCAAAAAGCCTGGTGGTGACGGGGTGCAAGGCAGGAGTAGTCCTAGACGGGGCGACAGTCGCAAAATGAATTATAACCAAGGACATCTGGGAAATGAAGTTTTAACGGTTTGCTAAGGAGAGTATAAAAATGTATTTGTATACAGTATACCCCAAAAATCACAGCAAGAACGCCTCGATTGGCTTTAACTGGTCCTGTTTGACTGCCAGTTCCCACGATTTGACTCTCTAAGAAGGCAAAACAAAGACCGCCTTCGATATGTTTAAGAAGCGTTTGACGACGACTCCTCTTCGGTGACCTTTCATCTAACTGCTGTTTGGTTTTTGCAGTCTATTGTATTGTAACGCGCTTGTATTTTGCTCTGTGCTCTTCACTTGTGCTGATCAATTTTGTACCCTTGTCTTATTGCACGTGTTCAGGGTCTGAGTCGGTCAGTCCGTTAGGCGACCATATACGAGGAGCGCTGTTTCTTTGAGATGGGTCCAGCTGCAGAGCTCTGTTGGACAGCCAATTAGATTGCAAGGTTTTTCAGGTAACCCTCCCTCCACCTTAATCTTAACCACAGTGTGACCAGGTGGTATCACTGATGTACAATATAAAATATCAATGCAGTGGAGCGCTGGAGGCCCGCAGTTAGTCTATTGGTTTATTTAACTCAAGTGGTATGTGCATGTGTTCCTTTACATTTTTAGTATGAAGTCCATGGGCCCCAACCACGGACCCCCTAAGTGTGATAATACTGAAAGTAAACTATGGACCCTGAGGGGTGACGTTTAGGTAACTTAAGGGGCACACACTTTGGATACCCCCCCCCCCCCCCCCCCCCTTCTGTTATGAACAAGTTTTGTGAAAAGTATTAACTTTGACATCTCTTAGCCCATTAGGGTGTGAACCCAGCAGTGAAACCCCAGGCAGTCGTCCATGTTAAACTGTATGAGAGAAAGTCAAAGTCCTGGAGACCTTGTCCAAATGGTCACCCACCCACCCACTCCCTTCTGAGGATTCATGAACAGTTTTTTTTTCTATGCTGTCAAATCGCAGGAGAGAACCTAACCAGTATCTCAGATAGCTTCTCTGTACACAGATCCACCCCTGCAAGGTGCTCTCCTAACATCCTGGTGTTCTGGGTGTGTACCCAGGGGCCCTTTATGCCAAGCAAACTCCCCATACCCGCTTGATGAAATGATGGAGAGTCTGCATGCTGAAATGACCAAGCGGGGACCCAATCCTCTTCTCGATGAAACAATTGAGTATCCGCAAGTCAATATGACCAAGGGAGGGACCCCCTTCTCCACTTGATGAAACCATTGAGCATCTGTGTGTCAATGATCAAGATTGAATCTCTCCTTGCTTGATAAAATGATTGAGTACCCATGAGTTGAAATGATCATGTGGGACTTGATTGATAAAGGAATCAAAAGCGAGAACTACCACGCTGTAGAAAATGATCTGAGGATAGAGGAGGGCTTGTAATAGTTCATAAATATTGTACTATATATTTGTACAAATGACTAGCTGTGCACACTGAATCTCCATTTATTAATCAGCAGCTCTAGTCAGGGTGTACCAGACTAATGAGTTATGAGTCTTCAGCTTGAATTTAAAACCTGAGACTGATGGGACACCCCTTATATTAGCAGGTGGATCCCTGCAGAGCTCCGAGGCCCTGTGACTAAAAGCTCGACCTGCCACTGATGATTTATTAATCCTTGAAATGTTTAGTAGGACAGCATCTTCAGGTCTTAATGGACACTCTGGTTTGTAAGTAATAAGTTCAATTACACACAGCCATAGACATTTACAACTTTATATGTAAGGAGGATGGTTTTGAAATCCACTCTAAGCTTTACTTGAAGTCCTTGTAAAGACTTGAGGACTGGAATTACGTGGTTGGATATTCTAAAATAATAAATGCATGAATTCATTTATCAGTACTGTCAATATTTAGAAAACCTCTTAAATTTTCCAGAATTTTTAAGATGGAAAAAAACAAGTTTGGGATAGTTTTATAATGTGTGTGTGTGTGTGTGTGTGTGTGTGTGTGTGTGTGTGTTTTAAAAGGCAGGCTAGTGTTAGTTTAATTCTTAATGAGTTTTGATCAATAAAACTAATGGGGATTCCGAGTGAGTTAAAGGGGCAGAACGTAGTTGCAGTCCGCAGAACTCCCTCCAATAAAAAACATTTCTGTTTTTTCTGTCACCATCAATGCTAACACACACACACACCCCACCATAGCAGTGTTTGAACCCAGGGCTTTATGGCTGTAGCTAAGCATTGTGCAGTCGTGTTTGATGATCACGTAATCCATACTGTGAAGAATTGCTCACCACACATGCATTGTGACCCACTAAAGACCAAAGCTCAGTGAGCTTGGCAGGCACAACCAAAGGACCTGAGGGACGGCTGAGACCAGCAGCTTTCACACTTGGTCCTGGGCGCCCACCGATTTATTAAGCAAGCTCTTATTTCCCAGTCTCTGTTTTGAGGTTAACATACAGTATCTGCTCAAAATCTAGACTACTTCTTCCATCTCCCAATTCTTGAGGGCACTGCACTCGTTGGAACACACAAAGCTTTGGAAATGAACCTGCTTTATCCCTTTGTCCTGATCTAGGACTCCCCAGTTTGATCTTGGAGGTCTACAGGGAGCTCCTCGGACGTCATGGTTTAACTTTGATCCCGACGTGCAGTGTGAATCGTGGACCTTCCACACACACACACGTATGCCTTTCTCAATGACATCCAGTCAGTTGAGTGTCCTGCCGGTGGACTTCAGTCAAGTTCTGGGCACATCATCTCAGTGAGAAGTCAAGCCAACGGGTGGCACCTGACAACACCATGGAGTGGAAGAGCAAAGGGGCTGAAGACTTGTATGAAGGAGAGATTTCAGCTTTTGATTTACAAACCTTTCTGAAAACTTGTTTTCACTTCGTCATGATGGGTTTTTGACTGGAGATTGAGGGGCAAAATGAGGAAATCCATTCAATATTTAAATCTACAGCATAATAAAGTCGGGGGGGGGGGGGGCCTGAATACTTTCTGAATCCATGGTCAGATATACAAAGCGTTTATGTGAGTTGCATGAGGGTAGTTTAGTGTTGTTGGTTTATTTTTAATTTAAATCTTGCTTAAGATTTTATTTTCAACCTGCTTTTCTAGGTGTTCTTATAATTTATTATTTCTTAATGTACACCTCAGACAACCGGATGCTGAAGAAGTTCCCACACTGTGTTGTCTTCTCTGCTTGTTAATTTTTATTAATAATTTTTATTTTATATAGCGCCTTTCCCATGCCTAATTAGGATACAAATAATGGGACACACAGGCACATTAATAGGAAAACAACAAAAGTGAGTTAAGAATTTTAAAGCTATAGCAAAAATACAAATATTTCTAGATGTCTTGTACATAGAAAAGCACAGTTTAATTTTTATGAATACAAGAAGAGAAAAAAAAAATGAGCAAACTACAGAAGATCATTTAAAGGGAAAAATGGCTGGCTGATAGTGAAACTGGTTGATATAAAACCTACAGCCACAGCTTGTCCTTACCCAGTGTGCCCTGGCACAGTGCTGCACCATGACAGCTATCCCGCCGAGTCGTGGAAATAACAGTGCAGCCCCCCTGGGCCTGAACCTGAGGGGGACAAGCGGCACAGGAGAGAGAGAGAGAAAGAGAGAGTTGTCTGAGGAGGACGGGACTACCTGGAGACGTTGACCTAAAAGCAGCTCCTGGATGCTAGAGTGCCTCTACCGGTGTGTGAGGCTACCAGCCAGTCTCACAGGGCTGCTAGTTAGCGGGCATACAGGTTGTCTTTGAGGCAGAGAAGGGCGGGCAAAGGGATGAAGCAGCTGAGAGAAGTCCAAAGTGCTCACTAAGTGCTGTCTGAAGGCTGATCTCGGAGCTGCTTTTCAGTTGGATTCTCAAGTAGTCCCACCACTTTGGATAGCTGAGCGTGTGTCTGTGGTTAGTAGAATAGGGGTGCGTCTTGGGGATGATTTGGGTTATAAAAAGTGTCACTAGAGGAAAAAATTCTGGGAAACGCTGTTCAAACCTGCAATACCTATGACGTAGCTCAGGTAACGCCCACAACGTCAGTCACGAGTCAGATAACCCGCCCACAACCCTAATCTTAGTGGAATACGATGGGCGTTTCGAGATGGTGGAGCGTTACGTGACTGGCCTCACAGGTACTGCGGTTTGTAATGACACTCTGTTGGAGAAACAGCTCCTCGAATCATTCAGTACTGGACTTCGGACAGCAGATGGCGACAGACCGCACTTGGCAAATGTAAAGAGTAACGCTGGCTAAGGTAACATGGTTCACGTTCAGGGTGGCAGAGGGTGACAGCAGTGTGCAGGCGTCACTCTGTTCTGGAATGGGCACAGGGTCACTTCGATTCTGAATTGGTTTAGGTGGATGTGACCCTGTTGTGTTAATGAATCCGCCTCAAGCGATCATGAAGTTTGTCCAGTTGGACATGGAGCAGACACTCCCAGGGGTGGGTACAGATGGCACGATGGGAGCTGTGCCCACCGAAATCGTAGCCTTTGGAATTCTGGACGGTTGGTCGATGTCTGCCCGCAGAGTCCTCGCTTATCTTTTAATGTGGCGGCCCGTCCGGAATGTTCGTTCTCCTGCTGCTGCGGCTCCAAATTAATTTCTTCTAATATTCTCTAAATGCCAGTCCAAGGAAACAATGGCGAGCATGTTGGCCGGAGACAATCACCAGACTGACCGCTGCATTATGCAGATGGACGTATTTCGGTGTAGATAGTATCGTTTTTGTGTGCAACTTTGTTGCTCTCTTTAAATGCGTGGGATTTTTGTGTTGTACTTTGACTAAAATATAGCGTTTTGGTCTTGTAAATAGAGGTGCGCTATTTGACAATACATTGAATGACGGAATAAAACGTGGATCCCAAAGTAAAGTTGCCGCCCGTGCAGACACGATCTGCTTGACGCTTCATTTTAGTTTTACAGTTTAATCCTCCATTTGTGGGCTTGAGAAGTGCACATCACAAACTGCCAAGCCTTCTGTGTCAGCCAATTGGCATTTTGGGGTGTCAGCTTGACCTTGCACGTTATTATTATTATTTATTTATTACTGTAACAAGGTTTTTCTTCTAAGATGAATGGAATCCTTTTTGGGAACAAAAAACTGGCTGGAGGCAGATTTCTGTTCCAAATACACGCGGTATTCTCTGCAGCCGCTCGCACATGCAAAGTCAGGCCAAAACACAGCAATAACACTCGCTTACTTCGTCTCGCATATCCCCCCAGATCTTAAATACTTTATAAACACTGCTTTCTAACACATTACACCTTAACAGAGAAATTTGCAGATCTAAATGTAGGTATATTCCCATTCCCATTCTAATATAATGAACATTTACTTCTCTAATGCTTAAGTAACAACATAACTGTGCATTATTTTATTTATATAGCGCCTTTCCCATGCTCCAGGCGCACGTAGTCGTTCCTTCACCCGAATGGCCATTTTTAAAATCGTGCCTCAGGACCCCCTAAGGCCAGTCCGACTGCTCCAAGGGCTCTCTGTGCCGCTGGATGATCACGGCCACTGCCCCCGAGGTCCGTCGTCTTCTAATTTGATCCTCGTGCCCTTTCACGGCCCGAGTGTATAAAGTGCGCAATATGTGCCCAGCGTTGAGCAGGTCACCGCCATCAGTGCCCAGGGGGTCACCCCCAGTGCCCGAGGATGGGACACTCGTTGTCGGTTCTACAGGTCGTGTAAACTAGTGGGGCGGCTGGTGGTTCCGCACACGAAGTGGTGGGCACGTAAAGCTGCGAGGGGCGCTCTGCGATCACATAGAGAGCAAACTCAGGAAAGCGAGAAGGCGCTCGACGTTCTAAGAAACTGCGGATTTTTAAATACAAATCGGGGCGTATCGTGTGCAAGAAAAAACAATAACCCTGAAAATAAGGGCCGTGCTACATCTGGCTGAACGCGCATTGGTGGGGTCAGTCTATCCGAACGTACCCAAGCAGCAGGACAGCGTCGTTATTCGCCTTATCGTTTATTATCACTCGCTTAAAGTCGTTTCAGGACGTGACGATGCTCTCCCGTGAAAAGGGAACAGCAATACAGAAGGAAAGCTCTCTCAAGACTCGTGTTTATCATTTTACTCCAAAGATCCAGTCGGAGACTTCAGTCTGGCTACAGTAAAGCAGCTCAGCTTTAGTGTTCTAGTCGGGGTGTGTGTATGCAGTGTGAGCCTTTAGGACCTCGAGTCCACCGAAAAGTTTTGGTGGAATTAAATGTGTGCTGATGTTCAATACACGATTTCATCATTGACAAAAATTTAAATTGCACCTGGGCAACATGGATTACTGTTCTTCAGTGATTAACATGAGATATAATATACAGTATATATATAAATTTATTTCAGGGCAGTTCCAACAGCAATATCGTGGACAGCATTCTGAAAAAGTTTTAACCCTTAAGTATTGTTTGGTATTTTGCAAGTGTACTACAGGCTTATTTTATTAAAAAAAAAAAAAAAAGCGTAACACTTGCCACCCTCTCTGACCTTGGCATCTCTTGGATGGTTTGAGTCGTACATCTTGGGCAGGTCCTGTAGCTTGTCCTGGTGAGGCAAGTTGTGAAAGACTCATCAGACGTGCATGGGGTGCCCCAAGGATCGGTGCTGGGTCCTCTCTGTGTGTCACCTGCACATCATCCAATCCCATGGGTTCTCTTATCAGGGCAATGCCTCCTGAGGACAAAATGGTATCCGCTAGAGTCTCTGTATGTCTTACTGGTAGCTCAATCTGGATGAAGGAGCACCATCTAAAGCTCAACCTGGCAAAACCTGAGCTTCCTGTGATTCCAGCCAGCCAGTCTGTTCAACTCCCCATCTCTTTACAGCTTGGCTGACAGTCGCCAACACCTGCCAAGTCCGTACACAACCTTGGGCTGGCGATTGGTGAGCAGCTATCTTTTTTGGACTACATTTCTTCTGTTTCTCATTCATGCAGGTTCACCCTATACAACATCCGCAAGATCAGAGCTTATCTGACAGAGTATGCAGCACAACTTCTAGTCCAGGCTCTGGTCTTGTCACATCTGGACTACTGCAACTTGTTTCTGGCAGGGGTACCCGCATGTGCTCTCAAGCCACTGCTGCAGATGGTCCAGAATGCAGAGGCCCATCTTGTATTTAACCAGCCAAGACGGGCATACGTCACTCGTGTCTTCAGGTCGCTGCATTGGCACCCTGTAGCAGCACACATTAAGTTAAAAATCCCTGATGCTCACCTACAGAGTAGTCGTTGGATCAGCACCTGAGAATATGGAGACGCTGGTGAGGTGCTATACATCTGTTCACCCACTCAGGTTCTGCCAGCGATGTGATGCCACTTCTGCCTGGTATAAAGTCTCAGTCCAGACTCTCTTCCTGTGTAATTCCCGGTTGGTGGAATGAGCTGCCCACCTCCATCCAAACTGCTAGTTCCATCAATGTATTCAAGAAGGAATGGAAGACCCAACTGTTCTGTGAATGTCTAACCCAATACCCAGTAAATAATCTGTGATCTTTCATATTGTTAGTTGATTTGTTACAATAAGTTTAATTGCTTTATTGTTACAATTGTAAATGTGTCAGTCGTCACATCTTTTCACTTGTGCCAATCAACTTTTGTTACTCGGCCTACTACACTTGCTGAACAAGCAGGCCCAGGCCTAATATTACTCAGTTAGGTTTACCTGCTTTGTAAGTCACTTTGGATAAAAGCATCGTACAAGTGACGGGACCTTTCTTACATTTCCATTTATCCACTTGTACAAGTAAATTACAGTATGTTAACTGACTGGCCCAGGTAACAGTTGTACTAAAATATTCTAAATTACTCAGAAGAAAAGCCCTGGCCAATTGTCATGTGCATTAGTGTATGCCATTAGCTAAAGTGCAATGTGATACAATGAGTATTCACAAATGATGTGCTCCTTTTGTGATCCAAGACGGGTTAAGAAATGTCACTTGATAAACAATCCTGCTAATAAAACAACTCTGTGACCGTATTCTTGAGAGATATTAAAGTTTAATGAACTTACTGCATGTGAAGCTCTCGTAGGCGGAGAGCATTTTAGGTGGATTGCCGTTGCTGAATTTGCCTGTGTGCGTGTGTGTGTGCGTGTGTGTGTGTGTGTGTGTGCGCTCATCCTGTGCTGGTGCTCTTCCTGCCTTGTGCCCAATGACTGCTGGGATTGGCTCCAGCTGCCCTTTGCCCCTACCCTGGATAAGTGAAACCACAATCTAAACCAACACCATCAAGTGTTCTGATATGAACAGACAGATTCATTTTAAATTAACAACTCAAGATGGTGTGTATCTCAAATTATAACATGCAGTCAGTTTCATACGCAAGCCAAAAATCACGTAATCACTTAAATAATAGTCACTACCTAAAAACTCTTGTTCTGTACTCCCCTTTACTGTTGAATCTCTGCCTGCAGCTTCACGCTTTGGGAGTTGGCTTACAAATGGTAATTGATATACTGAGATGTACTCAAAAGATTCGATGCTAATCTTGCAGAGCTAAGACGACAACTTCACAGAACTCTCCAAGCTAATACCAGCCCCGGATTTGCTTTCGTGCTTAGCTGGAGGACTGAATCATGTTAATAAAGGTAGAAGAATCACCTGGGGGAGTGCAGGCTGGGGCGGGATAAGCACACCTCTGTCAATCACGAAGCAACCACTCTGACCCCAACCAATGACACATGAGCACTGAGAAGAGTGGGCGGGGCAATGACAGGCTGCTGTTGTATGGTGGTTGTTGCTGACTGTCATTGGTCATTTTGGGGGTGGGAAAAATGTGGAAGGGATGAAGTCCATAGGAAGGTCATTCACATAAGAGGAAAAATAAACCCTTATATTTAAGAATTCCCCAATTATGTTTTTTTTTTTTGTTTTGTCTCCCCATAATTCCCCTGTGAAACACTCTCTCCACCTAACATGGCCTGAATTTCTCCCTGACCAGACAACCCTGACTGTAAATTGTTCCTGGAACTGGCAGCCCCTAACATATAAGCAAGGTAAGCCTCTGCTTAGGGTCCCATGCCAGACAGTGGGCCACCTGAAAGACTTAATCGCCAATGAAAGTTGCACATCAACCAGTGAGTCTTATTTACCTTTCCCATATTTGATAAAACACTTGTGTAGTTTTTCTTTTTTTTTTTTTTTTAACGCTTGTTTGAATGCACCCCCACCCCTTTCCTTATAGGATAAGTGGACTGTGCCATCCTGTTGGACCAATGAGTAGCAGGCAGCTGGTTTAGAAAACTCGTAAAGAATTGAAGACCTTGAAGCAACCAGAAAATGAAGTGTTGAGACATAAAGGCTTGCGACAATAAAATGAAACGTAGCTCACCGACCGGGTCAGACAAATGGAAGATAAAAAATCAGGAGTGCTCTCCCCTTGACTTTTTCATATATGGGGATGGATATCTGAAGAGTAAACTGCAAGACCATGATTAAATTATATACATGAAAGAACCATCAACAACAAATCAAATAAAATTAATAATATATTCAACAATTATTATAAAAGTAAAGTTGAACAAATTGGATTCTGCTGCTGCATGAATAAAATAAGTACCACTTCAGGTTAGCGGAAATAGCTCAAAGTTGATAGAAATCTACGTTTTGTACCGAAGTGAAAGCACAGTCAAGTTATCGTGTTTACATACTGTGATGATGGCGCCGACCCGACACAGACTGACAATGGCGGCACGTGGGAAATAAACAAAAGTTTTAATTTCTTCTTCGCCTGTGGGGCACGTCTTCCCCGTGAACCCCACAGGCACAACACAGTCCCAAAATACAAAGAAAAATCACCCCAAATTACACTCCTCTTTCCACTCCTCCCAGGGCAGCAGCTTCTTCATCTTCGTCTTCATCCTCCTCCTCCTGACTCTGGTGCCCTGAGTAGTGACTGTAGGCTCCACTTATAGCCCATCCAGAAGTGCTGCAGGTGCTCATTGACCTACTTCTGGTTGCGCTCCCATCCAGATGGAGCAGCCGTGCAGGTCTTGGCGGAGGCCACGGACCCCAACCAAGATGAGCTCCGGTGTTCCATGAAAGTGGCCCCGACACAACCTGGGGGGTGGGGGCTGCCAACAAAGGTTCCAAGGGACATAGCGTGGCTCCCATGGTTGCTCCCCCGGATCTAGTGACAAAGGGGCGTCCCAGCCAGACATGGTTCCCGGCCATCCGCCGCCAACACACGCACACACACACACACATAATTCCAAAAATTGTATTTTTGGACTCTGGTAGGTGTGAAACATTGAGATTCATCAAGATCTCAATCAAATTTTTGGACGATTACAAAACCTTTTTCCCTGTACTTCATATACGAGAAAGTAAAAAGGAAATTCATGGGGAAGCTCCTGAAACTTGTACTGCATTCCATTTACCTAAGACGTCGGAGCTGGGAATGACATCCCACCTGAGCTAACAGTATTTCAGTAAAACATTCAGAAAACCAATATGGACACCTCCAGGAAATCCTTGGTTGTGGTTGCTCTTTCAGAATACAGATAACTGAACAACGCATTACGCAGTATTTCACACATTCAAACACTGTAGCAACACGGCCACACGTGGAAGTTGGACAGTATTGTGTGTACGACTGATTTCATGAGACCCAGATAGACAGAAGTGCTAATAAACAGTGCGGTGCTACAGCGATCACTTACTGTTGATGTGCGGTGCAGCCATCTTGGATTTTGATGTTAGGGTTGTTGAGGCTCTCCCAACTTTCTGAGTAGGAAATCCAACTTGTGTGGGCGTTCCAGTTATCAGTTCCTACTGGGAATTTGGAAATTCTGATTTCCCAGTTCAAATGCCCTTTCTTCCATGCTCCTGATGAGTCTACCCCACAATTTGGTAGCAGCAGCCACCCCTCCTGCTGTCTCAGACACAGAGAAACGTGAAAATGAACTGAAATTACCAGGACACTCTCTCTGTAGCGACGGTGGAAAGGCGGATGAAAACGTAGGTGAGCCTCTTCCCCCATTTTGAATGATGACCCCATTCTCTGGGCTAAACAATTTTTGAATAAAGACCACTGCTCACTGGTGAAGAGGAGGCAGGTTCAAGTGAAAAAATGTTACCTGTAAATAAAAAAATTCATTCGTGAGGTATCCAAGTGACCCAAACTCTTCTCTAACATTTCAGTAATTATTTATCATTCTGATGCTGATCTTTCTGAACATAAAGTAGGTCATTACGTCAGCAACTGATGAGAAGAATTCCTAATTAATTGCAGAATTACAGGGGTTCCCCTAGAATGCCTCTTTCTCTTGCACAATTTTGCTCAAAAACTAATCGGCACATCGTCATCTCATAACAGAATTACATTTCGAGTTTGGTATTTTTCTGTCCAGCTCTTGACAAAACTGCGATACAGACAGATGCACACCATTACTCAAGATATCGATGATTTTGGTATCAGGACCCTAAAATATTGAGATCCATCGATCCATTTGATGAATTTGCTCCAACCCATAGATAGGTTATGGTGGGGGAGGGCACAAAGCAGTAACAATGGCCGCCAATGAACTGAATCTAATTATCCATCCCGCTGTATCCTAACTACAAGGTCACGGGGGTCTGCTGGAGCCAACACAGGGCCCAAGGCAGGAAAAGCCCCATGGGCAGGGCGCCAGCCCACCGCAGGGCACACACACCCACCACACACTAGGGACTATTTAGGATCGCCAATGCACCTAACCTGCATGTCTTTGGACTGTGGGAGGAAACCCACGCAGACACGGGGAGAACATGCAAACTCCACGCAGGGAAGACCCGGGAAGCGAATCTAGGTCTCCTTACTGCAAGGCAGCAGCACTACCCACTGCGCCACCGTGTCGCCCGACTCTAATTATTATGTACAAATGAAAAATGGAGACGGGATAAGTAGATCATGGGTGGTGTACAGAGAGAGAAATGTCAATGCCATTATCAGCTCAATTAAAGCACCATGAGAAGTCTGCAGAGCACATCTCCGGTATGGACAGCTGGCAGAGTCTCTCTCTCTCTCTCTCAGGGAGGCTCAGCACTTCTGCTTCAGTTATCTGCAGTTTTATAAGCAGGTTTCTGATTTACTGTTTGTTTTCTCTTTTTATTGCCATTTAGCACATATCGGCTGTTCTATTGATTATGATAAACATTCTCTTCCACTTGAAAACTTGCTGTGTGTTTTGCAAAAAGTGCCGTTCAAGAGAGAGGGGCCATTAAACCTCTGGCTAGATAAGAGAAATTCCACATGAGAACAAAAATGGTAAAAAGAGGAAAAAAAGAAACAGAGGACACAATTGACAAAACGTAAACCATTCCACTGCCAAAATCCAGAAATGAATACGTCCAATGTGCACTCTCCAGACGTCAGTGAGCCACTGGGGGCGGTCCTTAAACAGTGGCCACGCCTCCTAGGGAGTCCCACCCACAAAATACAAGGAACACAAATTAAAATGCGTAAATATTAGATAATAACTAAGCATAACTACTTACATGAAGACATAATAATTAAAATATAATAACAATGAAAATGAAAATACACACATTCCTTTTTGTAATACACCATTCTCATTTCTTCTTCTTCTTCTTCTTCTTCTTTCAGCTGCTCCCATTAGGGGTTGCCACAGCGGATCATCTTCTTCCATATCCTTTTGTCCTCTGTATCTTGCTCTGTTACACCCATCACCTGCATGTCCTCTCTAACCACATCCATAAACCTTCTCTTAGGCTTTCCTCTTTTTCTCTTGCCTGGCAGCTCTATCCTTAGCATCCTTCTCCCAATATATTACACCATTCTCATTTATTTAACAATATTTTAGCAAAAGATGCTTTTTTTTTTTTTTTTAATTACTTTGTGGGCATTCAAGTGATGTGATTTGAGATCCTTTCATGGACCACAAGAAGCTCAGATTTTGCCATTTTCAGCTGTAGACGGTGGTCCTTCATCCAGGTGGGGATATCAATAAGACCTGCAGAGACTCCAGCTGACACCACGCTGTCCTCGGAAGGGAACGACGGCTCCAGATGTGCATAGTGCTGATAAGAGAACCCACGGGGTTGGATGGTGGTGTACAGCGAGAAAAGCAGAGGACCCAGCACCGATCCTTGAGGCACCCCATGCATGTCTGATGCGCCTTCGTGTGTGTGTTTGTTTGTTCACTGGTCATATTCATTTTGGCTGGAGGATTCCTTTAATATTAAAGCCAATTTAAAAATCATTTTTGTTGCCAGAGTCCATGCGAGTGGCAAATTTTCTTTAAACGGGAGTGCCAGTGTTGCTGTCCGATTCAGGATTCCTGCCAAAGAGTGTGAGGATTAGTGTGCCAGGAGGAATGCCAGTGCGAACCTAAGAGTTAACATCAATGCCAGGTTCAGCATGAGTTGCAACATTAGTGCCAGTTAGAACTGTAATGTCAGTGTGTGTACCAGGATTGATTTCTTTGCCAATCTAAGTATCCCTATCAGTGTCAGTACCCGTGTGAGTGCCAAGCTAAGTAGTAACGCCAGTGTGTTATTATCAGTGCCCATTCGACGGCCAAGTAAATTCTAACTGGCAATGGCGGTGCAAATCTATATGTGAACATCAGCATCTACAGTATATGAAGTTATATTCACTACGAGAGTAATTATTTTTCTCTATATGTTTCTATGTCTTTATAGATGACTGATTTTAGACATATGTATACTCCTATATACTGTATTACTATTACAGAACAAAAGAATTTCCTCTAACCTCACCTAAAACATGGCATGACTTTTGAGCATGTGCTAAGTTTGTGTACTTTAAGTTTCTGACATTCCTAGTGTGTTTAAACTGTCATTTCTTAGCTATGTCTACATACTGTAAGCTTAGCAATGTCTTTGCTTAGTCAGAGTGACTCAAGTAGAACAAAGAGTTCACTTGTCATTCTCCAATAGATCTACTGAGTACAGGAATATACGCACACCAGCGACTTCAGGACATTCATTTAAAAGAAACTCACGACACACCCCAGGCCGCAGGATTGTAGGCAGAGAGGTGGCTCTGAGGCTAAGGATCTGCACTGGCAATCGGAAGGTTGGCGGTTCAAAGCCCGTAAATGCCAATAGGGACTCTGCTCTGTTGGGCCCTTAACCTGCAATTGCTGAGTGCTTTGAGTAGTGAGAAAAGCGATATATAAATGCAAAGAATTATTCGATTCAACAAATATTCCTGTCCCACTACCACTCAAAACCCACCTAATGGCAATAGAAACCAGCTCTAGACGTGACACGGTTTCTTTTTTTATCAGCTGAGGCCTCGGAATTTTGGCACAATGTTACTAAGAGTGGGTGGGCAGGGGGACACAGTGGAGGTGGTGTTAGGGCATGAGGTGCCGGCATGCAACCATTGACTGCTGGTACTCGGCTGATGAAATAGAATTAAAATTATCGGACGATGCATTTGTTTCAAATTTTTAGATATATTTTTCATGCCTTTTCTAAGAAACCCAAAACAAAAACCCCACACCCCACATATTTTTACCTATGGAGTTGTTTTCAAACTTCACCAATTTGACAGGAAACCCACACATCTGCCAATCCTGCCAGGCAGCCTGACCCCCAAAATGGCATTCAGGCTTTTGAAGTTCAATAACACCTTTGATACTCGACAGTCCACTTCAAGGGAGAGGGAGCCTGCAAACTCTACTTTAGGATAGCACAAAACAACGCTTCTTTATACTTAAAAATGGAATAATAACAAAAACAAACAGAAAATGTAGGCAACCCATATATAAATTAAAGCCAGTCCAAATTCCAAATAAATGCCCAAATAGCGTGAATAAGTTTCACAACAGACAGTTACGCTCTGCTGGAGTCTTCTCCTCAACCTCCGTATAAAGGCAGATGGCGGTCCCATGGAATATAGCTTAAACAATGCATAAAAAATTAACTACTTACATAAAAGTATGTTAAAGAAATTACATGAAATAAACAAAACATGCAAAATAATATAAAAACAAAAATAACCATAACTGGAAAATAACCATGAGCCTTGAATCGGCCTGAAACCTTTCTATTATCGCACGTTTCACATGTTTGCAATTACTTTATGATGTATTATTCTTTATGCTTATGTGCATAATGTTTTTTATTTTGCTTTTGTGTTTTAAAAAGTACACAAAATAGAAGTATTGAATGGAAAGAAATTTATCATAACATGCTATTTTACAAAAAATTATTCTGGGCCACTATACCTTTCCGTCTGGAATGATAATGGGCTTCCTTACATGCAGTCCAGTAAGTGAAAAGCGAGTTGGCGTAGACGGCAGGATTAGTCAGTATGAGGGCATCAAAGTGAGTGCATCTACAGCACCCTTTAGGTGTTGAGAGTTGGCGAGTGGAGTGTTCATTTCTGAGGGTTGTGGGTGAAATGTGACTACCTAGCACTCGGTTTATAATTTTTAATTTAATGACACACATTCTGTTTCTAAAATCAGGAGTAGTGGCATCAGTCAAGACTCATTTATTTAAGTTTTTGTTTTGTAAGTGCATCAGCGATATCTCCGAATGAGATGAGTACATCTTAAAACTCCCGGTAGGTTAACTTGGGATATCTTCAGATTAATTACTGCTGTATGGCAGTTACGGCTCCCCCTAATGCAGGTATTGTTTGTATTCTGACACTGAGTGACATAGTGACAGAAAAGAGAATGTAAAGTTCAAGAACTGGCAGATGAGAAAGAAAATCAAAATCAACCAAAAAAAAAAATCTTGCAACCAAAGTCCAATACGCCAAACAAAACTCAAAGTTGTTGTCTCTTGAAATTGATCTGACTACCAGGAATCTGAAGACATCGCACAGAGATTTTATTTTTATGTTCAGGAAATGAGACAAGGTGGATGGTGTGCCGCCATCTTAAATAGGGACAATCCAATGAAATCACAAATTGCAAATTCTGGAAGCGCTGTTGCCAACAGGTCAAAATGACGCCACCTGTTAGAAAAGAAAATGATGGTGCGAAAAATAAAAATATTTTTAAAGGAATGGTTGGGGAACATATGCTGATTTCGCGTTGCTGCACCCACCACATGACAAACCCCTTGGATTGGGACCTGAGGGCAGCGGGTGACACTTCAGAACAGAGTGAGGGTTTTTTTTTTTTTTTTTACAGTGGCTGGAGTGCCAATCTTGCCACCAACCCCCCAAATTTTCCTGTAAGTTGGAGGACCTGCTTTTGCAGGGCAGGGTGCAGATTAATGTCAGACGAGGCAATTAGATAGATACTTTATTAATTCCAAGGGGAAATTCACATACTCCAGCAGCAGCATACTGATAAAAACAATATTAATTAAAGAGTGATAACAATGCAGGTATAACAGACAGTAACTTTGTATAATGTTAACATTTACCCCCCAGAGTGGAATTGAAGAGTCGCATAGTGTGGGGGAGGAACGATCTCCTCAGTCTGTCAGTGGAGCAGGACAGTGACAGCGACAGCAGGTCTTCACTGAATTGCAGGTTAAGGGCCTTTCCTCAGGGGTCCAACAGAGTAGAGCCACTTCTGGCGTTTATGGGATTCGAACCAGCAACCTTCCGATTTGCAGTTGCAGATCTCTAACCTCAGAGGAATCAGGCGCTAGCAATCAGAATGTTGCCGGTTTGACAAAGAAAAAAATGGTGAAACTGTAAGAAATTGCATACAAATACTCAAACCTCTGAAATTCATGACAAGAACTCTCTGAAAGCCTAAATGATTAATGCGTGGTATCCAAACAATACGTTACTTTTACCATTTCAAGTGATGTCTTCATACGCGACTTTGCTGATCTCGAGTTAATCCGCTTTCTTAATTAAACTTGGCCGTTTTGTCAAGGTGTGCTCATACAGCTATCCGGCGATGAATATTTATAATTCACCGCTAACGCATCACCACTCTGATCTCAAACATGGCAGATCCCAGAGAGTCTTCCTAACGGTTCACTGGGAGTCGTGATGATCGCTTATCTCATTACTGCTCTCCAGTTTTGTTTTTTTTTTTCCCATTTTTGGCAGTGTGCTCTCATGCGGCTATTACGCTTCTGATTAATTTCACTCATTACACCTCAATATACAATTAATAAGAAATGATTTTGAATTTGCATTTTATGATTGGTTGGCACCCTGCCCGGGATTGGTTCCTGCCTTGTGCCCTGTGTTGGCTGGGATTGGCTCCAGCAGACCCCCGTGACCCTGTGTTCGGATTCAGCGGGTTGGAAAATGGATGGATGGATGGATTTTATGATTGGCGCTTTCAGCAAGATGGATGAATCGTTTTGCATCTAAGTACACAGCGGTACTTGACGTGGGCAGGGAGCGGGTGGCCCAGTGGCTGTGATGTCGGACGGCACACTACGAGTGCTCCAGTTCAACTCCTGGTGAGTCATGTGATGTAGCGCTGCTCCCACTGAGCTCATGAAATGTGAAAATCCCGTTGTGCCTGGAGAGCCAGTGGTTTGTGTGGCTGCTGCAGGATGATGGCATCAAAGCCCAATCTGATATGCTCATGAGTGTGCCCTGCACTGGACTGGCACCATGTCTGAGGTTGTCCAATGCGTACCTTTGGCCACCCTGAACTGTATTCAACTATTTTATAAAATGGATGAAAACTATATGATGGCTCTCTCTTAACAGGTTTGACAGCTTCTCCATCAGATGGGATAGATTTGGTTTTTAGTCGTAGGGGTGGTCTTGTGTACATGACAGCTGACAACCAATGAATCCAGAGGTACAACGCACATCATGCAGCAATGTGGAAAAAGGAACAGGAGATTTGAAGCTCACGTTAAAGTAAGGTAAACCTTGTTTGCTGCATTGTGCTTAACTATCCCATGTCACGGCTGCTCTAGTAAGACCAGAGGGGTCCAGAGAGTTCCTGGCTTTTTCTTAAAAATGTGCAAGGCTGCTTTACTTGGATGAAGACTCTCAGTTTATGAGCAACTGGCCAAGGGAATGGGAAGTGGCCCTCTGTTGCTGGCCTTGTTCTCACCAGGCTGGGGACACCCAACCTCCAGTGGCAAGGATGGCAGTTCCAATACGTCTTGTGACAGACTACTGGAGACCTTGGAGGAGGGAAGAGAAGGACCAGGAGAGTGGCAGTATCTTCCCTGGGATGCAAGAGGGCAGCCATCCTGGATTGCATCAGGGCCATGGATACGGAGCTTGGAAGCTCATCCCTGTGGGGAGCCGTGGTCACTGCCGAGGGATGGTTCCAGAACCATGGACTGCAGCACCTCCGCCACACCAGGAAGGTCATCAGGAGGGCGCACATCTGGGTGCAGTATAAATGGGGGCCGAGTCAGGAGGAAGAGGACGGAGCTTGTGAAGAGGAGTGGAGTAGAGGTGACAATAGAGATAGAAGAAGAGAAAGGACTGAGCTGGTTGTGGTGGTTGGTGCACTGTGCATGTACAGAAGAAAGAAAATTAAAAGCGTGTGTGTTTTGGACATCTGGCTGTCTCCGTGTCTGTCTGTGTCCAGGCTTCTTTCACAGTGTGTATGGGAATGTGCCAACTGACCCCTTCCAGGGTTGTTTGATTTATTTATTTTTGCCATGTGCCCTGCTGTTGCCTAACTTGCGTATCCAGTGCAGGGAGCTGGTGCCAATTCAGACTGCACTGGGCACAATCCCAGGGTTTTTAAAGTCGCTTCCATAGGACAACAAAAGGGAACTCAAATTTTAAAGACTTTGATGAAACGGCTGAGCCCCTGGAGTGAGAACAACAGAGAAATCCTGAGAAGTGCAAGAAATGTCAGGTCTGACCTCAACCTGCAGTCCAAATTCCAAACCAGGGTCCTCCCAATTACGGTTCAGGGTGTTTTAGGTCTAAGGTTCAAATCTCATAAACACCAGAAATAACTACTCCCATTGGCACCATTGCACTGTCCCTATCCCTGTGCCACTGACTCCTGTCAATAAATCAGGTCGCTGCTGGTGACAGGCCTTGAGGTAAGAAAGGCAGACGTTTTGAGCAAAGGGCGCTGCACCTCTACTGGTGCACATGTAAGTTCTTTTTTGCCAACCTTTATTCTCACAGAGCATGTAAAGGGGGATGCAGATAGGTGGTCCTACTTTACTGAAATCCATCAGCCTAACTGCATGGCTATTGACGAGTCCAAGGAAGGATCCTAGCTTGGATCGGCTTACAGAGTTGGGGAACGTGAACACAAATGGTGTAACCTCAAATCTGAGCGGTGCGAACCACAACAGTCGGCGTGAACGTGTGGGCAGGCAGTGCATGAAGCTGACGAGAGTGTGTGGAGCCATGTGAAAGTTTGGGGAGGTGATGGGGCATAGGAGAGCGATCAAAATAAAAGGGACTGCGGTTGTGAGGGCGGAATATCCATTAGCGAGCAATAGTACCTACTTTTCACTCCAAATGCTTTTAAAATCCTCTATAAGTGCCCTAGGGGATGGACTGGCATGCCAACTGGGATGCAGTGTAATTCCTGGCCCAGAGGGGTGACCAATATAGAGGAAGAAAAGGGGGTGTCAAAAAAGCCACAAAGAGCCATAGCAAGGTTTGGGGCAACCACCCGTATATTTGGTTTCCTGGCTGCAAATTGTCGTTTAAATGATAGCACTGATGTGCACAAAACAGAACTGAGGGAAGAGGTGGAGGCTTTTAAAAAGAAAGACAGGAAGTGAGGTCAAAGGGGTCGGGCTTGTGAAGATCTTCAGCCATAGGCTTGAGCCCGGATGTGACATCACAGGGGCCGGAGCCGGAAAGGTCTCCTTCCATAGGCTCGGTTCCGGAAGTGACGTCAAGAGGGCCAGGTGGAATCTCCAGTGAATGGTCTGCAAGGAAGGAAGAAAATTGAGTCAGTGCACTCTGCCACATCGCGGTATGACTCGGAACTGCCCTTACTCAAGCCCTTTAGCTGCCTCCCCTGCGCACGTGTGTGACAGGGAAGACAACCTGACCAGACCACATGATCCCCTGACACGCTAGGTGGCCACCTCCCTGGGCAACGCTACCTATACAGACACCCGCAAGGCATACTGGGTATTGTAGTCCCATAGGGCAGCCTTATCGGGAGCCCTAGCACCGTTAGTACTGCCAGGTCCACCAGAAAAGAAGCCGCTTGGTCTCCTGAGGAAGGAGTCGAAGGAGAAGAACTGCATTGATTGTATTTATTAAAGGAGCCTTTTTCTAAGGTCCTTGTTTCTGTAGGCAGTGTGGTGTTGTGATTAAGGCTTTGGACTTCAGACTCTGAGGGTTCAAATCCTGCTACCGATACTGTGTGACCTTATAAGCAAGTCACCTCACCTGCCTGTACTCCAATTGGAAAACCCAAAGAAATGTCACCAATTGTATTATAAATGTTGTAAGTCGTCGGCCCAATTAAGTAAATGTGAACATCTGTGGCCATAAGCAGATGTAAGGTGTTTGTAAAAAAGAAACCCTTTATTGGGTTGTGGGGTGTGTTTTTTGAGGTTTGGGGTGCTGCAACACCCCCTAGTGGTCACACCTCATTTTAGCAATTCAATTTTTTTGCTTCATGATTGCAAAATTGCATGTAAAAAAAATTTTAAAAAAAATTTTTATTAGGCAACTTTGAGAAACTATGTGAAACAAAACTCTGCTGTTTCGCTCCTCCCTACTGATTAACAAAAAATGAATCCTAACCATATCTGTCCATTAATATTAACCCTTAAACCACCACATACTTGGGGGGGGTTAATGCAGCCCCGGACACCAAATGCTTTTTTGCTGCACTTTTTAAGGAAACGTCACAATTCACCAAGAAAAAGTGAAATTTTAATGGAACACGTTATTTGTTTTTTTCATGCAAACAGCATCACAATTACTGCACCACTGATCATTCTACACACTGCCAATGAACTGTAAAAACAGTCTGTTATTATATGTGCAAGGGGCAACTGACGCCATTGATGAGATTCAGTAAATCACCGAGCCAACTGCGCTTGAACTGGCGGCACCTGAGCACACGGAGGTAAGCGCTGATGCTGGCAGGCCAGTCTAGTGCAGCGGCTCAATCCCAGGGATAGTTAATGTGAATGGCTAGGGGGCGCCAGTGGTCATGAGCTGGCTGCTCAACGAATGTACGGCACTGACTGATCAGCTCCGGCCTGCTGGCAAATTGCACTGGGAACCGACTATGGCTGCTTGTGGCATTCAACGAATGTATGTCGCCATATATACTCAGCTCTGACGGGCTGGCAAATTGCATGGGAAGCCAACAATAGCCGGTTGCGGCAGTTTAAGGGTTAACATTGAGCTGTAGCCAGAAGACAACGGAGGAGAGAAACACAAAGCCTCCAGTCAGCAGCAAACGTCAAGCAGAGCTCACAGACTGTTAGAACAATCCGGCACAGCTACGGTCCTGGAGACTTTGGCCAACAGGCCGCCCACCCATCCTGGACATTTCTACATTAGAGTCTACGCTGGGCCGTCTAACCTGTGCAAAAGAAGAGAGAACAACAAAGAAGGTTGGCACAGAATGCAAGTTGAAATGAGAGTAATCAATAAAGACTGATTTGGTGAGTGGAGGTCTTCAGCTTTATAAATGCTCGGTGGGCCATGGGAGGAAGTGAGGTCGACAGAAGGGGCGTGGTCTGGTATCGGAAGTGGGTGGGACTTTAATTAGTCTTCCCTTCTGGAGGCATCAGTGCGGTTCATCAACCCCTGACTCTCTAACTTACCCTCCGTTAAGCCCTTAGACCACCGTGTTTGCGTGTGCGTGCGAGACGCCTGACAAACAGAATCTTTCCGTCCGTCGATTGCCAGTATGTCCAATGTCTTTCCACGTCTGCTCCCTATCCTGTACTGGGCGACAAGTTAGAAATAATGAGAGTGGTTGACCTTGGGACTTTGTGGAGTTGTGGGGACTAACTGCTCACCGTCAAGTCCATGCTGAAGTCGGGCCGCCCGCTCAGAAGAATCCCCTCAGCATTTGAGGTGAATTTCCGTATCATTTTATTTCATTTTTGTGCTGCCTGTTCTACACATTGAACAGAGAAGGCCATTTCTGAAAGCTCCTCATAAGGGACCAAACTGGGTGCTGTGGTTTTGCTCCCCCTTGCTTAAGGCGGCTTGAAAATGGCGAGAGAAAAGTAGGTTGCTAAAGCGCACTTAATTTACCATGATAGATTGAGTTGATGCTTCGCTGACTGTAATTGAATCTGTGACCTATTTCTTTACAAGAAAATTGTCTCTGGGGTTTCTGTCACTAGGCTTTTTAATGGAATTCAATAGACTGTCACAACATTTATACATTTTCCACTAATTGTTAACATTCTCTTCTCAATTTGTAAATTTTTCCTATTGATACTCGGCACACATTTCCATTCACTGCAGATTCAGTGTAACCACAAGCTCTGATCTTTCCTTACATCAGAAAACAAAAAAAAAGGCAGCATGTCGGCACAGCGGTTACGGTGGTCTCTGCACAGGCCCGCTCCCTGGATTTGGATTCTGCTCTCGTGTCTTAACAGTGGAGCTGCCACCATCCAAATGAGAGGTGATGAAGGCGTGAGGAGATGTTTCCATGACCTTGATGGAGAAGCAGCGTCCGGCTGTGGGGAATGTGAACCTCAGCGGTTCAGGAACCCTGCTGGAGTTGGCCGAGCTGCAGTGACGACAGGCAAAACATGCAGGTCAGTGGAGTCGGACCAGCAGGGTGGTCAACGGGTGTCAAGTTGAGCATACATTGGTACACGGGGCTGGCATCTCATGGGCAGCATGAAAGATGCTCTATGGCTTACCCATAATCCCCTCACATTGAGAAAGGAAAAGATTCAGGGTCATTAAAAGCCCACTAAGGCACAGCCTGGAAGAAGAGGAGGTCCAATGCACTCACCTCCTCTTCCTCTTCCCTTTAGGCAGCAGTAAAGCTTTGACCACCATGTCTATCCCACGCTGCCCTCTCTTGTTGATTTACAGTACAGTACACCATGGTGCTGTCGTAGACAGGAAATGGAATAATTAACAAATATTTGTTATCTCCTACCCTACATTTCCTCTGAATTTGCAGGTGTGAACTCTCACACTCTTCACCGGTGCTCCCCCTCTCTCCAGCACATTCCCATGAAGCCTGCTTCTCACACTCGGTTGTTATTTTCGAGACGCCTTTCTTGCCTCCTGCCCCGTTTTTTGAAGGCGCCTCTCTCAGCGGGTCTCATGGGCCTTTACTCCTCCTCATGCATCTCACACTCTCATCCTCTTTCATTGTATCACCAAGACTGAACTGACCAATCCGATTGCTTAGAGGGGCTGGACACAGAGACTTTAGTGTTTTATTCTGTAGTAGATATTTAGATGCAGTGTCGGCCATCTAGCCTTTGGCACCACATCTTTGCTAAAACTGGCATATGGGTAAGAGCACACCAGTTCACCCTGTGCCATGATGAAGGACACCATGGGATTTGCATCTACTGCTGCACTTTAGCTAAAGGCATACAATAATGCACATGACAGTTGGCCAGGGCTTTCCTTCTGAGTAATCTCTATATATAATCTTCATTTGGATCTTGATCTTTGTTTGTCCGCGAATGAATTAGAAGAAGAAGCACTAGATGGCAGTAGAGAGACAGCTAAAACATAGGCATTGTATTAAGAATCTCCTCCAGGCTTATAGTACTGAAGACTGTAGTACTCCAGTCACACCTCAAAACACAGACATTCAAACTAAACAAATTGTTGTGCTTTAAATTAACTAATCTTTATATATAATCTTCATTTGGATCTTGATCTTTGTTTGTCCGCGAATTCCACGCATGCGTAGACCACCTTCCAGTTTAGTACGTTGATGTTACTCACGGATGTCAACAATGAGCCGGAATAACAAAAGGGGTGGTGGACAGTGTTACGCTGGTTAGCTCCTGAGGCCTGGTTAGAGAATGAGATTGCCGAAGATAAAAGGTACGTGCCTACATAACATATGAATGAAAGAAAGACAGTGGGTAAAATGAATGACAACGTAACAGCACGTTCCGGAAATTATTATTGTTACGTTGTAGCCGGCAAGTGCTGCGCGTCTCACAGTTGTACCCTGGCTTGCTCACATGTCAGTGAAGTGATCCCTATTTATGCTTTAAAGAGCCTGGATACCTATGTGTCCCCCTTTTATAACCATTGCTCCGTGTATATTGCCTTACTCTTTGGATTGCCAAAAAGCAACCTGCGAGATTGGAGAAAGGTTGAGAAGAGATCGTGAGAGGAAACGACAGCGTCGTGGAAAATGAGACGGACTGTGAACGGAGAGAAGCAGAAATGCTCCTACACCACCACATAATTACTATTCAGACAGTGATTCCGAGTAGGCCGTTCCTATCGAATCAATGTCCAAGGGTTTTGTTTTTTAATTTTGTTTCCCTTATAAAAAATCATAATGCTGTGCGACGAAGGGCCCAGTTCACGACTGGCAGCTGCGTTTAAACAGGGAGCCCTTCACAGACAACTTTAACATGCGCAACGTAGTTGGGCGCACATGGCTAGTTTAGAATATTTTAGTACAACTGTTGCCTGAGCCAGTTAGTCAACATAATTTACTTGTACTAGTGACGAGACCTTTCTTACATTTACATTCATTTACTTGGCAGATACTTTCATCCAAAGTGACTTACAAAGGAGGTAAACATAATCTCAAGTAACATTAGGACTGGGCCTACTTGTTCAGCAAGTGTTGTAGGCCGGGTAACAAAAGTTGATTGGCACAAGTGAAAAGATGTAACGACTAATACATTTACATAAAGCAATTAAACTTACTGTAACAAACAAATCAACCAACAACAGATCACAGATTAACCCCCCCAGTAATTAAACAGATGGGTCTTCAGTTGCTTCTTGAGTATATTGAGGGTGTCAGCAGTTCAGATGGAGGTGGGCAGCTCATTCCAAAAACTGGGAATTACACAGGAAGAGAGTCTGGACTGAGACTTTATACCACACCAAGGTGGAATCACATCACTGGCAGACATGAGTGGGCGAACAGACGTATAGCACCCTCACCAGCGTCTCCATATTCTCAGGTGCTGACCCACCAACTACTCTGTAGGTGAGCATCAGGGATATGAACTTAATGTGTGTTGCTACAGGGTGCTAATGTAGTGACCTGAAGACATGAGTGACGTGTGCCCGTCTCGGCTGGTTAAATACAAGCTGGGTTGCTGCATTCTGTATCATCTGCAGCGGCTTGAGAGCACATGTGAGTGCCACTGCCAGAAGCGAGTTGTAGTAGTCCAGATGCGACAAGACCAGAGCCTGGACCAGAGGTTGTGCTGCATACTCTGTTAGATAAGCTCTGATCTTGCAGATGATTTAGAGCACAAACCTGCATGAAAGAGAAACAGAAGAAATGTGGTCAGAAAAAGATAACTGCTAATCATCCAATGATTTTATTCCCCTTTATCAATTAGACAGACATTCACAGAAGAGATGGGTCTTCAATTGCTTCTTGAATGCATTGATGGACTCAGCAGTTCGTATGGAGGTGGGCAGCTCATTCCACCAACTGGGAATTACACTGGAAGTCTGAGTCTGATTTGAGACTTGATACCACGCTGAGGTGGCATCACCAGATGCTGATCCTTGGCAGACCTGGGAATCCATTTACAGGGGATTGGTCGCAGGACCTGCTGCAGATACCAAAGTCCCCCTATGTTAAATGGTGCTGTATCTGCATATCACTGACACACATCCGCCCGTATACGTTAAATAATTTCTAGATTACTTATAATAGAACTAGCAGTACTGACACTTCTACGAATTTCAGCTTCTCTCTACTTTATTGTACAAATGCTCGATTCGTTCTTACCGACTTTACAGCCCCCTTCAGCAAGCAACATGCCACTCTTCAAAAGATCTAAGACTTTTCTTGCTGAGAGAGAGCACTTTACACTCCCTCATCAGGCCCATTTATACTCGGGGCCCAGTGCTGCAGAGGGCGCACACCCTGGTCCTTTCCTAGTTCGAGCGTTTAGTGGGCAGCACTGTGCCAGGATTCCTTGGCTTTTCCTCCAGAATTTGTTCTTCTTTGCTTTTAAACATTGTCCTTGGTTTTTATTTCAGATATGTCTCCTGGCACAGACTTTCATCTTTACCCTGGTTCAGGCCGATTTCTCACCATGAATCTGTGGACATTTGGCTAACGCTATGTGCTTCTAATGTGGGATTGTGCAGATGCGGGTAGTGACACTACTGTTTCCATCAATGAGCTAATGACGTGCCTAGTCCCTGCATCGTTGGCACACGCAGATTCTTCTTAAAGGTTTGTCAGGTTTCTGCTTCAACTCCATGTCTCGGTAGTTTATTCCCACAAATCTTTGGGTAAAGAAGAGCTTCATATCTCAGGACTTATGATGATATTTACGTCACACGCACCCTAACAGACTCTTGCAGCAGCACGGACACGTCCGGTTTAAATGATCTTTTAGCATTTGAGCTTTCATTGATTAAGTCCCTGCACTTTGTACGCACCACCCATCGCTACTACAGACTGGATGGTTTAGTGAAGTCCTCAGACTGGCCCTGCCGTAATCATCAGAGCGCCAAGTCGACTATCAAACTTGACTATCGAGGAAGTATGTGAATGAAACAGTGGAAGTCTCGAGGGGTAAGAGCAGAGGGCCGGCACATCCACCAGACCCCCCATCTGTCCCCACTGGTCGTCCAAACCCAAGCCAGCATCCTGCAGGACATGCCTACATATCACTTTAGATTCAAGAGTTTTATTTGTCACATACACAATTAGTTATACAGGTACAACGTGCAGTGAAATGAAAATTTATTCTCGTTGATCCACGGTTTGGTTGAATCTGTGAATGTGGAACCAATGGATACGGAGTCCTGACTATATTCATGACTTTTTTGCAGCATGATGTTGGTGGCAACAGACTATTGTCCCAAGTGTTACTCTGGCTTAACCCTACACAATGCCTCATAACAGTCTAACCAGAGAGACACTCGGGCTTAACCATCTTTACCTAGAATTTCAGGCCTGAGAGATGCTCGATGTTAATGCCAAGGAGATTCATTTCATGACTGTGTCGGTCAGGGCTGTTATGTTACTGGACATGATGCATAACTAAATACGACAGCACACTCTTTTACCTTTATCCCTCGATGGATAAAACCATGTCATAATTGCTCTTAGTAGTATTGGTTTTTTTTTCTCCAGTGGACCTTAGCGGCAGGTTTGTTATTTTGGTTTTGACTTTATTCTAACTACGACTATTCTTACTGGGTTCCCGCTTGCCTGTTTGAGTTTGATCTCATAGTTTTAGCCCTTGCCGTCTCTGACTACATCTTGAGTTGCATTTATCACTTCCTGTTATTTCAGTGCTCATGATATATCAATGTGTTTTTAATAATTGTCAGCACATCAAAAATAAGACATGATTATGCAAGACAGCCATGGATAAAAATTACAGCTGTCAAGTGACACACTACAACACTGAAAGCCTCTTTTTCAGTGAATTTAACGAAATTGCTAAACGATTATTTGGCTTACCGTAGTTACCTGCCACTGTGCCCATATACCGCTACCCAGGAAAACCCTGGCAGTGACACGGGTGTCCATCTTTGAATGTGGAGGGCCGACTTTGTTCACAGATGCACTCCACCTCCCAATTCTTGCGGCTGCCTTGGTGTCTCCCTGACCCTGACCCTGACCCACCCACACCCCAATGTTTTTTCCCCTTGAACATGATCTTCTTTGGACTAAGAAAGGTAGACTTCGTAAGGAGGCACAGTGGATTGATCATTTGGGAACAATCCACCCTAATGGGTTGAACGAATTAGGGAATTAATGGAATAATGAATAGCCGTGTGAAAATGTGTTAGGTGTCTTAGTGAACCAGTGCGTTTTGGCATATCAGTGTATCTGATATCCCCTACCCTGAACCTGACTAGAAGGATTTGACAATGAAGGAAGATACGAATCCTCTTTCTGATGGGATGGGGCACCACGGAGAATGGAGGAGCACAGCAACATTTCCAAAATTTCTGACTAGGATTTCAATGTTTGGATGTAAATGAATGTCTCGTGATGGAGTGTGTCACGTATGAGGACTATTTATAGCTTATTATTGCTTTCCTAGATGGTTTTCGCAGGTCTCTTAACTTGTCTGGAGAGGGAGTGCGATAAGGCATACAGAAGTGCGGCTACACGTGTCCCAAACCTGCGGGACACAAGGAGTACAACGTGGCTCACACATATCAAAAGATGAGGGGAAGGTGGCAGCCGCTGGGAGTCAGGAGCAGCAGAGGAAAAAAAAAACAGATTAGGAAGTAAAAAGAATTACCAGGATTTGACTTACCGGGGCGGGGGGTACACAGAGAGAGAGAGCAACACAATGAGCACTGGGGTGCATGGTGAGCGTACGGGCAGGTCCACATGTGAGAGAACAGTTATGGGCAACTCGAGAGCAATTCAGTCTTTTTGAACGATTCTTTTTAGTGAATCATATGAATCGATTTGTGAGTGTGAAGAAGTCAATTCAGTGGAGCTCAATGGGAGTACTAAAGCACGTGCATCTCCTGCTGTGTGATGTCGTCGGCATCTTTCACTTCGCAAGAACCACCTGAATCGTGAGTCTCAATTCATTTGATTTGTGAGCAAGTCACTACGCAAGAATCGATCTAATGAGTCTTGTTCATTTGATTTGTGAAGGAGTCACTACCAAAAAACCAGTCAAACTTCTTACTACCTGAGTACCAGTCTAACAATTCTCATTCACTTGATTCATGAACGAGTCACTACCCAAGAACAAGTGTAGCCATTCTTGTTCATCTGACTCGTCAACAAGTCACAACCTGAGAACCAGTCAAACAAATCCTGTTTATTTGATTTGTGAACAAGTTGCTACCCAAGAATCAATGTAACGGTTCTTGTTCAGTTGATTTGTGAACGATTCACTACCCAAAAACCAATCAAACTATTCTTACTACCTGAGAACCAGTCTAACAATTCTCATTCATTTGATTCGTGAACAAGTCACTACCCTAAAGCAAGTGTAACGATTCTCGTTCATCTGACTCGTGAACACGTCAGAACCCGAGAACCAGACAAACGATTTCCATTTATTTGATTTGTGAACAAGTTGCTGTCCAAGAATCAATCTAATGGTTGATGTTCAGTTGATTCGTGAATGAGTCACAACTCAAAAACCAGTCTAACGATTCTCATTTATTTGATTTGTGAATGAAGCATTATGAGCTGCACAATTCTCATTTACTTGTGATTCTGTAACGAAACATCTTATTTTAATTACGCATCTTAACTGTGCTATCATGGTATGTGTATGGAAGCAGGGCGATGATATATTGAATATCATGTTAAACATGATTATGTGTTTATATGTAATTCATATCTTTGTTTATTAATTTATATATAATTATTTATATACACTCCACACATATATACTCTAGCAGTCAACAGTTTTAGAACACCCCCGTTTTTCCAGTTTTTCTTCACATGTAATCCGTTGCAATGCAATGAATGACTTAAAATGATGAAAAGGTGAGCAGTAAACTACCAGAGGGTTAAATTTAAAGTTTAAAAACAAAAACTGAAACAAAGGAAATATCAGAATATTACAAATGGGCTTTCATCAGGGTTACAACCTACAGATGTTCTGCAGCATCTGAAGTAAATGAAGCCTTGCAAGTTGAAACAAACAATTTGCTCAGGTGTCCCCACCTCAGTTTATTACTTAAAATCCCTCTGTGTATCTTAAAGCATGGTGTCACTACGCTCTCTGATGTTTTACTTGAACAATATTCCAGTGATAATGTCAAGAAAACAGCAATAACAAATGAAATGACAGAGAATTATTACCCTGAGCAGTGTAGACCTTTCATTTAGAGAAACAGCAAAAGAAATCAAAATGTCAGAGAGTCCAGTGGTGTCCTACACAAGCCAATTAGAAACTGGAAGAAGCTCTGATAGGACGAGAGCTGGCAGAGCCAAAGTCACAAGCCAATCAGGAGACGGGTTTCTGAGGCTCACCAGCTTGTGTGATCACAGGCGCCTCACAGCACAACAGCTTAACACTGCAGGTCGACCAAAGCAATTCTCAGCTTGGACTGTGAAGAAGAGGAGACTTTGTGCTGCAGGTCTGACAGGGTGAGTGGGCAGTAAGACAGCCTATCCTTAAAGGACAAAATGTGGCCTTGAAGTACCAACTGTGGACGACTGGAGACTGGAAGAAAGTCTCATGGACTGATAAATCAAACTTTGAACTCTTCAGTTCATCACCATTAAGTTGGTGACAGGATGGCTCCTCAGTGTGTGACACCAACTGTCAAACATGGAGGGTGAAGTGTGGTGGTCTGGAGGCAGAGTTGGTGACTTGCAGAGTGACTGGCATTCTGGGTTATCACAATTTGGCTGTTATATCAGCAAAAGGATGAATCACAAATTGGAATAACATTTTGTAAACTTAATGATTCCTTGACTTATTTTTTTTTATTTGCCATTGTCTATTTGCTCTATGACTTGATTTCATGAAACATTAAGACATTAAACTGCATGCATATCTGTAAAATCTGGAAAAAAAAACAGTAGTGTACATACATGTGTGTCATAATTATGTATGAATTATTAAATCATACATGTATGATGTGATTAGCAGGGACAAAAACTTCCCCTACGTGCCAGACTCTAAATTAATTAAATTTAATCAAAAGAATCAATTGCTTTAAATTGGGTGGTCCAAAAGAATTGTATCATTGAAGTGAATCGAGATGCCCATCGGCATGAGAGGGGGCACACACGTGGGCCGAGTCCTGGCTGGAGAGCTGTGTGGCACAACCAGCGGTACCTTGTTGGGGACATGGGGACGTGCCAACCCAGGGATGGTTAGAAAAGGCACGGTGAACATAAAGGGGTCATCTTTGGTCCACCGGTGGGAGGACTGCAAGGATATTTTGAGCGACATAAGAAGAACAGTGGTGCCAAAGTGGCTTTGGTGGGGCTCATCTGGTGAGCAAAGTGCTCAATTCTTTATTTACTTTATTGTGTGTCATCTGGACTGTCTGCGTTTGGCCGATGACACAATAAAGATGTTTGCTTTTGTTTTTTGCGCTCTAAATAAAGACTCACTATTTTATCCACTGTTGGTCTTGTCGGTGGCTCGGGTGCGGCTCCAGATACCCAGAGTCCGAGTCGTGTGCTAGGTATTCAAGGCACAGGGCATCATGTGTCTGTTGTCCTCAAGCTTCCTTGCCTCCCTCGCTGGTAGAGAGACGTTTGTGGTCAGCAGCCTCGGGACTTTGATGCCATGCCTGCAAATTCTCATTTGGATTCTCAATGTGGTAAACTGGGAAAAATGTGATTTTATGAAAGGAAAAAAAAAATGTACTTAAGTGGATGATCGAATGCTGTCTTTTTTTTCCCCCATAACGTGTCACCACTCTGCTCAGAATTAATAAAAGATAGATAAACAAGAGGCTGGCAGTCAGCGGTAATGTATATGAAGAGGGAGGCTTTGTCAGCCTGGCTGCCAGGCTTGATTCATGTCACGCTGCCCGTATTGACAGTGAGATTTGCCAGCTATCAGTGCGGCACAATAACAGCTCAGACGATATTTCAGGTCATGATGAGAACGACGGGCAGCGTAAACACAAAGCAAATAGAGGAGCAGGAGTGGAGAGAGTAGTGAAGCGACGGAAACGGCAAGGCGAGTGTTTCACATTGTGAGGGATTTAAAACGCGACTGGACACACACCTCATGGATCACTGGGATTATTCAGAGGAGAAGCCCAAATGGAGATGCCATGACAGCCACACTGTGCCACCCTTCCTGCCCATCCACAGGTTGGCTCACGTTTATCTATCCATTTTCTAACCAGCTTAACCAGTTCTAGGTGGGTGCTAGGCAGTGTGGCACAATGGTTTAGACTCTGGACTGGGATGTGGGTTTAAATCCCACTAATGACACTTTGTGACCACGAGGAAGTCACGCCACCTGCCTGAGTGCCAACTGGAAACTTAAAAGAAATGCAATCCATTGTATCCCAAATGTAATAAGCCACATAAGTAAATGGACAGCAAGCTAAAAGAAATCCACCAACAGTACCTGAGTGGGTAGTGTGGCATAGTGGGTAAGGCTGTGGGCTCGAATCCCACTAATGACACTGTGTGACCACAAAGACGTCACGTCACCTGCCTGTGCTATAACAGGAAAATTAAAAGAAATGTGACCAATTGTATCTCTGATGTTGGAAGTCACTTACTATAAATACAAGTAGTGTAAAGGATGGCCACCAAATATACCAGGGCAGGCCGTGCGGGTTGTCTTTTGGCCTTGGGACCCCTGCAGATTTTTTTTTGTTATTTTTCTGTCCTCCTGCCCATCTGACCTTACTTTATTCTTTGTTGCTTAGTGTGGCCTAATCATACTTTGGTTTCATATAAACGTTTCTTTCTTCATCTTGCAAAGCTCTTTGAGCTACGCCAGTTATATGAGAATGTGCTACAGAAATAAATGTTGTTGTTTGTTATCTCTGTCTGTTTTGTGCTCTTGACAGCAAAGTTTTGAGTTTTCATGTGGGTGGAGATTCTTTAAAATAGACTGTGTGTGTGAGGACAGGATTTTATTTAAAAAACGAAGGAGGAAAACTCCCGTTTTATAAAATACCCGGGTATATATGGATGAGGCCTTAGTGTTACCCTATGGGGCTGCGCCCAACAGAGATATTCAAGTGCAGGTGACTTACACCTCAAAGTCAGCTTGACACGAGTCTTCTGAATCAACGACAAGCAGCCAGCCACTTCTGCAGCAGGACAGTAAGGGACACCTCACCCTGTCACTTACAGCTGCCACCAACTCAGCAGGACACCCCATAATAAGTGCATAACCCCATCTCATAATGGCTCATTGGGCACCCCGCACCCTACAGAAACAGTGCCAAATCAGTAGGTGAATATGTACCACGGAGAAGCTTGTCTATTGTACGTGTTAAGTGCCTTGAAAGGCACTATATAAAGACTGGCTTCTCCGATCTAACAGACAGACCCGGAGCTGGCAGCTGATGGAGCTCAGCAGAAGGGTTACTTGAATGCTGTTTGTGTGAGTTTTTGTGCTATAATGAATGTTTTCACTTTTTGTTAATTAAATTGTCGCTAAAGTCGGCTCCATCTGTTAGGGGGCTGCAGTGAGGTCACTTTAGCTTAGTGGCTCACCACTCATTATGTTTTTACTCCCCTGCTCCCTCTGGATTTGCTTTCTGCGATTTCAGGGTGGGGGCATTGGCATCGGCATTCACAGCAGCAGCAGCAGGGTCTGGAGGACGAGTTGTGCCAACATGACAAGTAAACGAGTCACAACGACTGCCATTTATTTATTCATTTGTTTGTGTTTGTTTCGGCATTAATGAAGTGTTGACTGAATGAATTAAGCAAGTCATTAATTACTGAAATTATTTACTTAAAAATCAATCCTTAAATATTTAACAGCATTTTAAACTCCTTCTGCAGTCCAAGAATATGTCGATGCTAAACTGTGCCAGCATGTGCCAATGAAAGGCAGGCATCCCGGCCAGGGGTAGCCCTTCCTTGTGCCTGTTGGTCCCCGGATTGACTCTCCATGACCCTGATCAGCAACATGTGGCCCTGAACATAGCTGAATATTTCAGTTGACACTCCATATCATTAAATCACCTGGCGCATCAGCAGCACGACTACCTGTGCCGCTGCCCCACACGTCCAGGGATGTGGATTCAATCAGCAGTCTGACTTACTTCACACTTTCTACACCCGTGTAGATTTACTCAGATCCTCTTCCACCACCCCACATTTGGAAAATGTTGATGTCCCGTTAAAATAAATAGTAGACTGGCATCCAGTTCAGGGTTGGTTCCTACGTTACACTCGCTGTCCTACCTCCATGAGAGCCTGATCATATGGGCTTAGAAGGAGTTAGATCAGGGGTTCTTAACCTGAGGTCTGTGGACCCCCAGGAGGTCCATGGATGGGTTTCAGGGGGTCCGTGAACGTCGGATAAAAATGAACATTTATATTCACTGTACAGCCTGGTGCTGTTGATTTAGAGTCGATGTAGTAGATCTGCTTTAATTTGCACAAGTGGATTATATTTCAAAATTATAATAAGTGGCCATTACTTTTTGCATAAAAAAATGAGTGTTTGTTTAGATTGTTTACTTTAAAGTTTAATAATACTAGGGGGCTTTGCCCCCTGCTTGCTTCGCTCGCCAACCCCCGTGTTTGTGCTATGCGCTAGCCTTTTTGTGGTTCTGCCGCTCGCGTATGGGGATGCGGATGTACAATTTACTATTTTACATTACGGTGAGTAATTAACCATATTAAAAAATATTAAAATGTAATAATTTTAATGTAAATTATGTTTCATGTTATGTTAGAGTTACTTGTTGTGTAATACAATTTAATTCTGTTAGGCTTTGAAATTAACACGCAAAAACTTTTTAAACTTAAAAACAATTTTTTGAATTAACTTTTCATCAATATTGCATTGAATTTTGATTCTGTGTTTGGACTTTCATCGTGACAACTCAATGTATAACTGCCTGTGATTGAATTTCGTTTTTTTTTCTCTATTAAATAAAATGACTTTTTCAAATGTTTGCCTCTGAGATTTGTTAATTGTCTTTACAAAATCTATTCTAACGGGAAACTGTTAACGTTTTAATATGAAAGGCATATCAAGATCTCCTTTGGTGTCTAATGTACTTCATTACCTTTCTTGGATACGTCCTTCTTTCAACAGTAATTCGGCTAATGGAAGGCCGGACGGTGTTAACAGTTGTAGATATTCTACATGATATTGTAAGATGACGTTTTCATCTTCCACTCCATCACCACCAACTGTTGCAGCTTAGTCTATTGATAAGCATTTAACCAATTTGCCATGTAACTAATCGTAATTTTTGGAATGAATTTGTTTGACTTCATCGTTTCTCGGTACTAGGATTGCCTGTGTACTCATTTTTACTGTTGATAACCCTTCGGGATGGAATGTCTTGTCTCGTCGAAGCAAGAACTGTGTCTGTCAAAGGCATTCACACGAATTAGAGGTGAGAGGACCGTGTGTGTGGTTTTCTATGGTTCAGAGGCGGGCAGGACTTGAAAACATCTCATGGCCAAAGTCTCAACTCATGGGACTTGAAAAAATCTTCCAAAAAGTCTCCTCTAATCGCAGGATTTTTTTATTATAATAGAGAGACTTTGTGTATGTCATATACTGTACGTATGAGACAATCATCCATCCATCCATTATCCAACCCGCTATATCCCAACTACAGGGTTACGGGGGTCTGCTGGAGCAAATCCCAGCCAACACAGGGCACAAGGCAGAAAACAAACCCCGGGCAGGGCACCAGCCCACCGCAGATGAGACAATCAAATATTGATAAATAAAGTACATTATATTCATCGCATGCACAGTTGTGTTTATGTGAATATTTCTGGAGAAGGGGGTCCATACCTTTAATCAGATTCTTAAAGGGCATCTGTGACTCCAAAAAGGTTAAGAATCACTGGGTTAGATCTTTGACTTGTGCCAGGAGGCACAGTGGCACAGCAGCTCCACAAATCCAGGTGGTTCAGTCTCCATCTACCTCATTTTTTTTTTTTTTTGGAGCCTTTTTCCCCCAAAGATGAAATTTATGATGAAGCCCTAGTGATAAATGAAATAAGGAAATGTCTACCAGTAGCAGCATTATAGTCCCCCGGGCAAAGCAGTGCACTCGGGCCCCTACCTTCTCAACCACTCACAGGAATAAAATGTAAATTTTTCATAAAATTAAACATATATTTATTGTATTGGTACTTCCAACAAAACCTGTGTTTAAACATTAAAAAACATGCCGTATAGCAAAGATTAATCAACACAAACATTTGAACGATATAACATGAGCCTTGAAAAACACACAAATTTCAACATATAAATGATACTTGATTAGTAAACCATACAGATGGCACAGTATAGATAGATAGATAGATAGATAGATATATAGATAGATAGATAGATAGATAGATAGATAGATAGATAGATAGATAGATAGATAGATAGATAGATAGATAGATAGATAGATAGATAGATAGATAGATAGATAGATAGACACTTTACTAATCCCAAGGGGAAATTCACATACTCCAGCAGCACCTTACTGATACAAAAAACAATATTAAATTAAAGAGTGATAACAATGCAGGTATACAGACAGACAATAACTTTGTATAATGTTACCATTTATATATCCCCCCCCCCCCCCCCCAGGTTAGAATTGAAGAGTTGCATAGTTTGGGGGAGGAATGATCTCCTCAGTCTGTCAGTGGAGCAGTATGAAATGCCTATGAATTATTTATTATTAATCAAGTGTTCAACACAAACATTTGTGAAATTTCATTGCAGAGAATTGAGTTGAAGTGACACTAGTGACACTTTTTTTTAGAAGGCTGGTATCCTTCAACATCTGCAATAAGATGCTGCAGATGTTCTATCAGACGGTTGTGGCAAGTGCCCTCTTCTACGCGGTGGTGTGCTGGGGAGGCAGCATAAAGAAGAGGGACGCCTCACTCCTGGACAAACTGGTGAGGAAGGCAAGATCTATTGTAGCCACGGAGCTGGACAGCTTGACATCTGTGGCAGAGCAACAGGCGCTCAGTAGGCTCCTATCAATTATGGAGAATCCACTGCATCCACTGAACATTATCATCTCCAGACAGAGGAGCAGCTTCAGCGACAGACTGATGTCAATGTCCTGCTCCACTGACAGACTGAGGAGATCGTTCCTCCTCCACACTATGCGACTCTTTAATTCCACCCGGGGGGGTGGGGGGGTGGGGGGGGGATTGGGTAAACGTTAAAATTATACAAAGTTATTGTCTGTTTTTACCTGTTTTACCTACATTTTTATTGCTCTTTATTTTAATATTGTTTCTTTATCAGTATGCTGCTGGAGGAGTATGTGAATTTCCCCTTGGGATTAAAAAAGTATCTATCTATCTATCTATCTATCTATCTATCTATCTATCTATCTATCTATCTATCTATCTATCTATCTATCTTTTATGTTATGTAGTGCGTGAGATCCGTAGACATACACGCACGTGAGGTGGCAGAGGTGACCGTGATACTAAATCAGAGGTGAATGCCAATGTCCACTTATAAATATTTATAGTATAGTATAGTATTTACTTATTGACAGCAAGTCACAACATACATAGATTAGCATGGGGCCCCCGGTCACCTGCCCAGTGTGCCCTCATACGTTAAGACGGCCCTGACCAGTAGAAACACTTGAGGAGAACATCACACGAATGGAAGTCTAGAAGACTTTGGACAGACTAAAGAACACCAAGAAACAACAGGCTTGCTACTGTAGGAGTTCAATTGGCCGATTGGGCATGTAAACTGGTCAGGCACGTTAGCCTTGGATCTCCTTGATAAAGCAGTATTGTGGCTTTAATTATGGCAAGCGCTACCTTTGTTTTATGCCATGTGCAATAAAGATAAACATTTTATGTACATGTTTTATTAACTAAAAACTGTCCACTGTCCCTGACCAATCAGCATACATAATTTCATTTTGTTAATTCAAAGGTAAAACCTGTGGTCTGCAGTTTAACTGGAAAAATACAAAGTGTAACACGTTAATGTAGAACATAAAGAATATGCATGTCTGGTTATACTGGAACTTAGTGTTAAAAAAAATTAAAAGGATAAAGAAAAAAGAATCCAAGTTAGTAGCATGAAATCAATGATTGGTATCAGCAGATAAAACCTGATCAGAGCATCACTGATGCCAGGAATGCCAGTTAATGCACGTGCATCACCCAGACTTTGTGCTTCCCCCTCTCCATCGCTGCTGAGTAAATCCTGAAGGTATTCTTGTTTCACACAAAGTCGTCTTTCGCTGGGTTCTGATTCTTCGTTTTCCTTTACCAATGCACTGGACTGAGAAGCACGCCCGGCGAGCTGCTCAGGTACGGTGGTGAATAAGTAATCAACCTGATGTGGAAACTCTGGGTGGGAGAAGCGGCAACAGACTGGCCTAAGCTCTTCAAAATAAAGGTTCTAAAAATGGCAGCACTGTGGTTTCTCGCAGAAGCATAGCTTGATAAAGAACCATCTCACTCTATGAAGAGTTCTTTGCATGTGAAGTTGCTTCCTGATGTTTCTTAATATGGGAAAGAAACTGAAATCTTTAGTGTATAGACAGCTACCCCATAACAAAATGGTAATTGGTCAAGAAAATCTGAACTCAGCAAAAGGAAGAGCCCCTTAAAATCGTGAACCTTTTGGTATTTCATAAATGTGCTTCCATCTCTTCATGGTGTCACGCACATGATTAAAGGCTCTGGACATTGTAATTACCTGCCGAACCAGGGGTGGGCGCTGTGTTTTAATGCCTTCTCTCTTTCTCCCTTGGCAGAACTGAAGACTGACGGCCATTCCACCACTGACATCACTTCCACTCTCCGCCCTCCCTGCTGGAAAGTTCAGCCATTTCAGTTCAATTCTGAGATCCCGCCTGAAAGGACGTTAATCCTCGACTTGTTGCGTGTTTTTCATTCTGTTCTTATTTCAGTTATAACAGGGTCACCAAGGTGGTGCCCCAACACTTAAACATTTACAATGGTTATTTACTGAGCCTGTCACACATCTAAACAAATAAACGTTCTCTCTGGAATTATTGTGTGGATGGCTCTTAAGAGAAGCAAAAATGGCTCCCCTATGGCATCACTCTGAAGAGCCGCTTTGGCACCTTCATTTTTAATATTGTTGAAGCCCATCACCTTTAATACCAAAAAGAGGTAATCTTAAGCAACTATCGCACAATCTCGCTCATCATTCATCCAAGCGTAGTATTAGTGACAATAATAAATGGTAGAATATCACCTATGGCAGAAAAGTACATTAAAGATGAACAGCCAGGATTCAGTTCAGCAAATCTTGAAGCACAAGATGCTTGTTGAAAAACCGGGCTGGCCCTTAGAAGACATGAGATATGAGAAAATGCATCCATTCATTCTTTAATCGTTTTACTCAAATTAGGGTCATGGTGGTCAGTTCACGTCAACCTTGATCAAAAGACAGTAAAGAGCATTTTTAAAACAAACACTTAGAGATGAAAGTTGGCATGATACAGTGGCAGAGTACACCATGCCAGTCCGTACACTGAAAATTTAAAGAACGTGTCCTGCAGGGGGCACCACTACAGCCAGTGCCTGTGCTTGGTTATTTTGCACCCTAGGTCAAGCTTATTAGTGTGCCAACCAACTGTTTGGTAGCTAACCTTTGCAGCTGGGTAACCCGACCTCCCCCCCCACCAAGATGAATGCCTAATTCACCTTAATGGTGGCGCCAGCCATGACTACAGCTTATTCTACAAGACAAAGTGCCAGGACCATAAGGCAGATCAGAGACTGGTGGGCAGTGATACACTGGCAGCAATGCCTTCCCATTCAGATACACCTCAGTGGGTAAAACAACTCAAATGAGCAGGCTTTCCATTCAAGCATTGACCCCCAGGGTGCCCCTAAGTCTGCGCCCTTGGTACCCCCAGGAGTTGGCTATGTAGTTCAGTTTGTAGTGAGGCTGAGCACTGTTTGAGATGGTAACACCCAGAGTGCCTTTGAATTCCACGCCAATCCCACCTGCCCCTAACCTACACACTAACTGCAGTATGGAAAGATGACACGTGAGAGGGTAATGTGTGGCGGTCTTAAGTGAAGCATCCTTCACCCCCACTACCATCTCCTAACTTGCTGTTCATTGTGAGTGTCACAGCCCTTGAGTGGGTCAGGATGGATGCCCTTCAATATGCCAGCACCTTGGCACTCTTTCCTGTTCCTCCGTGTGACGCAGGTGCATTGAGCAGACTGACTTAGCTCGCTGACACCCAGCATAGAAATCCCTGGAACCAATAGGGGCATCTTGACTGCTTGCTCAAGCAATAAAACCTGTTTATGTATCCAAAGTGACTTACAAATCATCAGTGTCCATTTGTTTCATATACTGCCCAGTAGGGAGTGGGAGTTAGGGGGAGGTGGTCACATGTTTGGGTCAGGATTGGGCATTGAACTGGGCACCTTTCACTTGACAGTCCTACCCTTCCAGCGCGTTTCTCATGTCTTTACATCTGGGGTTTGAGTGAGTCGTCCCGATTTATGATCTCATACTAAAAATAACTACATTTTTGTAATCATCCCTGTTATCTGCACTCGCTTTACGTGCTCTTAATTAAATGGTGATGGCAGCACAGCACTGTTATTAGATCATGATGTCTTTGTTTAACGCCAATTGCAGCCCACGTGCCGTGCTGCCTGCACTGCTCCTAATTGCTAAACATGATGCTCAGACTCATTAAGTCGCTCCTGAGACCGGCTTTTATTAACGCACCTGGCGGTCTGCGCATTGTTAGATTCATTATTACAACTCGTCTGTAATGCGAAAGTGGGGGAAAAAAAACAACAAACAAACAAATAAAGAAAAAAAAGACGGAAAACGTGTGGGTCTCAATTCAGATCATCAAAGCTTCACCCACCACTCTTTGACTTGTCACCATCTCTTCATCCAGTGGCCGCTGAACAACCTTGTGTGTCTCAGCTGGCATCGAAGGGTCTCAAGAGATAAAGGTTGTGACTTGATGAGTGCGCCAGAGTGAGAGTTACCTCAAGTGCCCCTGTCCTTCACTGGCCATGTCCCAGCTTACCTGCCATGTCTGTGTCATCACTCGTCTTTATGTCCTTCACGGTGTGCCGTTCGATCAGGGCAGAAGACATGAGGAGCTGCATATCTACCATGTCTGAGTTATCTTATGTCCTGCATGGGGTGTCAACAGTCACACAATATCATCTCACTTGCCTTATAAAAGATGGTGGTGCCCATGGCTTCATATGCAAGTTTTGGATTCTCAGCTAAAAGAGGATGACTTGAGAAACTGTCAGGGGGTGCAAAGCTAGATAGTGTGAGGGCCTTTGGCTACCAGTAACTTTTGATTTCCTTTGATGGCTTTGGTGACCATCTCCTCCTAACTGTCTTCCCGATATGCAATACAATACAATACAATTTATTTCTTGTGTAGCCCAAAATCATTCAAGAAGTGCCGCAATGGGCTTTAGCAGGCCCTGCCTCTTCACAGCCCCCCAGCCTTGACTCTCTAAGAAGATAAGGAAAAACTCCCTGTGTTGGGCATGCAGTGGGTGTCAAAAAGAAAGGAGTCAATACAATATAATATAATATAATACAATACACAGAACAGAACAGAACAGAAGTAATCTTCAATACAATATGATATGATAATAGAAATATTACAAGTACAGAACAGAATTCAACAGTAGACAGATATCTGGACTCTCATCTATGTCCTGACTAAGGATCATCTGCCCATCCCTTTACACTTGTTCATCTCCTGGTACTCATCCCCCCAATGTGCCTACTATGTAATTACCAGGGTTTCACTATGGCTCGAGTGTCTTGTCTTGTTAGCTATTTACTAGTGAAACACGTGGAAATCCGGTTCGGCCAGATCAGTCCTGGTGCCAAAGGCTACCAACTCTCCACCACAAATATACTGTAAGAACTAACACTTGATTATGAATTCTGAACATGTATGCACCGTTTTCTGGGGATTTATTATTAAATAGTGTCAAAATTGGAGGATCTCCAATAATACCCAAAATGGCACCATCCCTGAACTCGCCAAAACTTGCCAGAGGATATTAAAGTTTCTGAGATGGAAAGCTTCTTGAGACGTGATAGTCAAGCTAAGCATTTACGCTGGCAGTGACAGACCTCAGAAAGTGTGAATAACGGGACCCCCTCAAGATGGAAGGACTGGAGAAGACAACATGCAAGGAAACATTGTCTCTCGCAGACTTCTAGTTGGCAGCACCCCAGGGTTGCAGCAGTGCCACGGTTTCCCAAAAGGCATCATGGGACTTAGAGTTTGTTGTCTCAGCCCTTTAGGGGGTACTGCAAGGATTGGAGAGCTCCACTTTATCAGGCTCTCACCTCACCCAGAAGTTCTTCTGAACTACAGCTTCAGAACACTGGAAGTGCTTCCGGGTGGGACATCAAAAGACATAAAAAATAAATAAATAAATATAAAGACATAAAAAAATAGAAAGACAGAAAATATAAAAAGACATAAAAAGCCTGCCACAGTTCTAGAAGCCAGACTTGGGAGGAAGGAGGATGAAGCTTACAGAGGAGGCAGTGACCAGTGGCAAAGTGACTAGGAACTGCAGAGTGCTGTATTGTGCTTTACTGCTGTGCTTTGCGGTGTGGGAAATGCTTAAAAGAAGAGTTTCCCACAAATAAAACTCTTATGTTTTTATACTTGTGTCCAAGCCTGCTTTTGTCGGGTGTTTAGGGGAGCTTTGAGTGCCCCCTCGTGGTCACAGAAGCTATTCTCTGTTTTGAATGATAATTATTGTTTTATTAACAATATGTTTGCTTTCCACTTTCCTCTTTTAGTAATATTCATGTGAGAGGTGTGATCTGCTAATGACCGCTGACTAGGGGCTATGAGCGACTTCTTTTAATTTTGACATGGGCTATCTGCCATATAATGCTGCTAGAACCTTTGTCGTAACTCCTTTGGACGAGTGGCACTGTTCTATATTAGGTTAGGTCTTTTTTTAGCGGACCGGCAGCAGTTTGTTGCACTGGGGTCTCGTAAATCTCCTGTGGTGCCTATTACTCAGGGTGCGCCACAAGGCTCAGTTCTGGGGCCTCTACTGTTTAATATTCAGCTGCTTCCTTTAGGTCAAATAATTTTGTGCACATGGCCTGGACAATCACTGCTATGCCGGTGTCACACGTGTGTGTTGTGGACAACTTGAGGGCTCATCGTATGGCAATTCCACCCTGAGTCGAGGGTTGACGCTGTTGTTCTCCTCCCTTCTTTTCAGCAGATATGACAACCAGCAGTGGGACAATAACTGACATCAATTTTGGGTTCTGGCCCCATGAACCCATCTCCTCTGCCTTAACTTCCTCTGCCATCCTACACTGGGGGCACACAAATGCAAAAAGTCACTTCGAACAAAAATTAAATTTGCTTTTGTTATTTTCATCAACTATGCAGTGTATGGTGCCCCAAATCTTTATCGTCTTTTCTTGTATTTATTTCTTACACCAGTTGCATGGAGAATCATCCACGTTCCTTCTACCTCCTGCTCTTATTTTTCATTTGAATTATGTGAATTTATGGCTGATATTCCATTTTTTAAAATTAAATAGTGAAAAAAGTGAAATGCTTTTGATCGTGAATAAGTCTCAGTTGGCTAAGATGAGTCATTTGCATTATTAGTCAGTGGTCTCCATGTTCAGGCTTCAGCTATAGTTAAACATCTGGGTGTCACATTTGGTTCCCCTCTGATTCCACACATTAATAACGCAGTAGAAACTTCCTTTTACCACTTAAATAGTTTCACCCAACTTTGACCATCTCTGACCATAGCAGAACTCTAATAGACGAGTGTTTAGTCCATCTTTTATTACATCTAGCCTAGACTACTGTAATGTCTCCCAAAGTCTGCTCTTAACAAACTGCAGTATGTTCAGAGCTCTGCTGCTAGGGTCCTGGGAACACATGGCACCAACTCTGAGGGACTACAGTGGCTCCTGAATGAATCTCGTAGTCATTACCAAATTCTTCTGTTAACTTGCAAAGCCTTAAATGAGCAAATGCCACCTTGTCTCTCTGACCTTTCACACATTTAATGTTCCAGCCCGCCAACTCTGATCATCTCAAATCGGTCCTCTACCTACCATTTCAAGGGTTAGGAAGAGTACAACAGGTGAGAGAGCCTTCTATGTGGCACCTCCAGTCTTGTGGAACGCTCTTCCTCAGATAAGTCAACTCACTACCAGGGTTTAAAAATAAACTTAAACTTTATCTGTTTACAAAATCTTCTGTATCCGTTTTTATGCATTTTTAACTACTTTGGTTATACTTTGTACTACATCCTTGGACTCTGAAGGATGTGTTATAAATAAAATGTATTATTATTATTATTATTATTATTATTATTAATTATTATAAATATGCTTGAATAGAAACAAAAACTTTGATTGTTCTTTATTATATGGCTATTGTTATTTATTTATGCCTATGGTAATAATCCATGAGGCCTAGTATGGTATTAGTTTTCTTCCTTGAGTCATCAGGTTAAAACGCCCGGTTTATACAAATACAGTAAATGTCTTAATATTTAAAGACTTTTCCTTGTCCTTGTCTCTCGATCCTGAGGATTGATGGTTTCCTCTCCCCTTTCTTCGTCATTTTAGGTACATTATAAACTTGATAAGCCAGTTCCCCATTTTGGACTTGTGCAGGCCGAAGCCTGCCTGTGGAGTTTGGGCTCAGGCCATTAAAGTCATGTGGGTCTTTTTAGAGGCCTGTCACCCTTTTCGCTATGTTTGGGTTGCTTCTTTCCAACAAGGCCTGAATATTATAACAATGGCCATAAAAAAGGAATGTCTTTAATGTGTTAATGGGTTTCCTAGAAGCAGGCCAACTACAGTGTCTGGAGCTAATAAAAAGTAATGAATGATCACTGTTACCTGTTTGTTCATTTTTACTTTTCATGTTCATTAATGATATTTATTCTTCTTTTTATGTTTGTGTTTATAAACTTTAGACACAAATTCAATTTTATTCTACTTGAACTAAACAGATGCAAACTATCACATGCCACGAAGAAAAAAGTGATTTCTTAGAATGAAAGAAATGAATTTGAGAGTCGTCCCGCATGCACTCCACACAGCTCTGCTTCCCCAAACCTCTGACTAGAAACAGCCCGGCGTCCCCCAGGCAGAGTAATAACAACACACTAGTGTTATGATTTGGTTTCGTTTTTTTTTACCTTTCTGGTGGCACTTAGGTAGACCTTTTCGGATTTATTTTAGGGTCTGGAATTCTAAAAAATAGTGTTCCCAATTGGAATTAATGAAATGTAGTTGAATTACTGTTGTGTCTTTTTCAATGCCATTTTGTTTTTTATGGGTGCCACCATTTTGTGAAGCGGTTGCTACCATTTTTGCTTCGTTAACATCCTGGAAGTGACAACACGGGGTCATGGGTATAAACAGTGGTTGAAGCAGTACCAGAGCCTCTTCCAGTTTCTACTTAGAGTACCAGCAGCATTTGTTTCGTGTACCAGTGGGTACTGGTAGGGTACTATACCCCCTCCCCACTCTCTGCCCTTTGATTGAATGTTGTTGTAATGAGATGGTTGAAGTGTCACCCCCTCCACCCTCCACTTTTTGATCAAATGTTAACGTACTGCGATAAACTGAGTACCACCTATAGTTTGAGTATAAAGATCACAACAACGCTTCTATTCAGCCAAGGTTATGGAGTGAAAACTAAGAGATTGACGAGTCGTACTTTTGGTTGTGTTTTTGGCAAATTAATCTTTGCAAACTAAATGTTGACTACGCTTTAGAATTCTGGTTTTTGGCTTGACGTCTGTGTGTGTGTTTGACTCTTTGCTTGACCACATCTTATCTTCTGGCTCCATTTTAAATTATTTTGTGCTTTGCTCTTTCAGGCCGAACACTAGGGCCAATTTAGAATCGCCAATCCACCTAACCTGCATGTCTTTGGACTGTGGGAGGAAACCGGAGCACCCGGAGGAAACCCACGCAGACACGGGGAGAACATGCAAACTCCACGCAGGTAGGACCCGGGAAGCGAACCCAGGTCCCCAGATCACCCAACTGCGAGGCAGCAGCGCTACCCACTGCGCCACCGTGCCGCCCAAAGAGGCTAATACTACTAATGATTAAATATTAATAATAAGAGCCAGAACCAACTGAAAAGGCTTTTAAAAGAGCAGCAGAAAGGTTTCTAACTAACAAGTGACTTGGCACAGCCACACACTTGGAACACATTTTGTTTTTGTAAATATTTTATATTACAGCCTTCTCTATCTGTAACTGCTTGCTTACAGAATAACCTAACATTCTCCAACCTCTTTAATCCAATGGCAGGACCAGCGTCTATCCTGGCAGGATCATGCACAAGGCTGGAAGCAGAGTGCCTGTCCATCACGGTGCCCACTCCTACACACACACACACACACTGTGCAGGGTGTTGGCTGTTTGGTGGATGTGGGATGAGAACTGTAGAACCCAGCAGATATGGAGAGGTCATACGCAGTCCAAATATCTGTAAGGGAAAATCAATGAAGAGCTTGAGAAGTCAGAGCTTTGCCCACTTTTGAATTTGTCACTCTCTCTGGCTATAGGTCTTCAGATAAAATGCACACACTGCTGTCTGAAATATGCAAAGTGGCAAGGAAGCCAACCACCACTAGTGATGGAAAGAAAGGTGTGCAATTCAACACTCCACAAATATGTCCTAGAAAAACACTTCTCACGTTACCTCCTGAATGCAAAGACATGAAAACAACGAGCCCCACCGAGCGGGGCAGCCGCTGCAGCCACCCAGGACCAAATGTGAAGGGTGACAGTGACAGCTCAGCAACAAACCACTGCTGTGGGTCTTAGCCAGCAGTCCTCACCAACAAACATTCGCCACTCAAGCTGCCAGGCTCTTGGTATTCTCATGGTGACCCTAAGCTGGGGATAGTAAAGATGAGCTCAAGAGGGAAATCCTGAATATAATGGATTAGTTTGATTTTTTTTTATTATAATGTACAAAGCTAAGTGGATTTCCCACTCCAGGATGATGAGGCCCACTGTGACCCGCGGTTTCCAAATTTCATCAGTGTGACCATCGGCAGGTGATGTGGCACAGCAGGGTCTCCCGTGGCACACTAAAAAGCCTCATCCTTCGGGCAACCAATCAGGTGTTAGTTTATGGAACGCCCTTCCCAAATGCAATTACACCCTTTATGGTGTCCTTTAATTTTGCATATTTTTGACACTGAAAGTTTTTAAATGTAGCTATGTTCTTTGTGGGTGAGGCCACCCTGACATTACCACTCCCGGGCCCTCCCTCTGGCTTTTTAAATTGGCTGAGAAGGCTCAGATGCGGGGATGATTCATTTATTGGAGTTTTGTGTGAGCGTCTCTATTTCTGGTTTGATTTTCTGTTTTTTGCTACTCTTTGCTTCTGTTTTAATGATTCTGATTTTTGAATATCATATTGGGACATGTTTGCTGTGGGTTCCCTTTCAGGTAATTCCTTTGTTGCCTCTTATGTTTTTCTAGTGTTATACTGTATTAATGCATCTTTTATTATTATTATTAAATCTTTGATTAAATCTTTTATTATTATTATAAAAGTAAAGACTTTTTGTTTGCCTGTTTAACTACAAGCCAAAGGTTTACTGTTATCCCTCCTCTTGTGGGGGGGTTTTGTTATTTTTTTGGTGATGTTTTGCCAGCTCTTGTTTTTTGGGCCTGCTCCATCTGATGCCAATAGGAAGCCTTGGGGGTCTAGCTAGGTTAAGATGCTGGACGGTCTCTGCAGTGAAGATTCTGGCCTGTTTGAGTAGCAGCGTTTGGAGGCCACATATCTATTTTGCCTTGGAGAGAACTTAATTTGACAACAGCAGGATCCAAAATGCAGAGTACAACAATCTTAGCCAGTTGAGCTAACAGAGACCCCCAGCCCCTAGGTAACTAGTTTTGGCTTCTGACTACCAGGGTGTCTTTTTCTCATAGTTGGCTCTGTATGGCTTTGTCAAGTACTTAGACATCATGGAAGGCACTAACCAAACATCAGTAATGTGCTGCCTTTCAGAGTGGGGCTAGCATTGGACCACCACAAAAGCAATACCCAGAAGGCATCAGTGCTAAGGTGGGCATGCAGATCCCTCTTTGCCCATAGCTGAAGATGTAGAGGCGAAGACATTACTCCTGAAGTTCTTCTGAGGTACATCACCTCCACCCAGTGGACCACCAGTAGCCCCCCCTCTCATCCATCTCACAAATGTGTGCCATAGCTGTGCTTGTGTTGATCCTTAGGCCAAACTCGACTTCCTCTTCCTCTCATCATTGAGATGCTTCCTTTTTCTTCTAGTCGAGCACCAAGAGAATGTAAATGCAAATGTGAGCACCCGGTTCCCTGCCACTCCTCTCCTCTCATGCATTTTTCAGCCCGAGCCTTTGGGGTGGATGTCAGGTCACCGCACACAATTGTTTGTCTTGTTAACAATCTCTACGAGTGGCATCAAGGAGGTCAGCTCATGCATAAAAAAAGAAGAAAAGAAGGGGAGAGCCTCGGTGGGGGGGCTGGGCTGGTGTGCCCACCGGGCTTTGGCCCAACGAACTTGACGTTTACATCTCTGGGCAGCTTGGGGGCGCTCTTCTTCTTTCAGATCACATTTGTATCCCCTCAAGTTTGAGGCAGATGCTTCTTGACATTTTTCATGACATCACTTACAGGGTCACATAGGGAAACTCTTTCATCCTTTGACACATTGTGAACTGCCGCACGAGATCATTAAAGAGCCATTGCACCAGTTCTGGCTGCGTACAGTGAGGCAGATGTCTCGGTGCACAACACTGCGGCTCGGCAATTTACATTTAGCACCAAGGCACCTTTTGTGCTCGCTTAACCGGGTCACTTCGCATTGGAGAAGTTCAAGGCTGGGCCTCGCACAACAAAGGGGGCTTGCCAGCCGCTTGGCTTTATTATGTGCTGCACGACCGCTGTGTGCTCATGGAAACCGCTTCGGGTACAAGAGCAGGCTGCGAAAGAGGGGCAAGACAAAGACACTTTTCATTTCTCAGCTGCCCATGTAACAAGCTTTGTAAGAGGGCCAGGGGGGTCGGCTTCAGTTTTGGAGAGCAGGTTACCTTCATCACTTCAGTGCAGTGCACTACCTGCTCAGCTACAACTTGTTGTGAAAGACAGACAGACAGCCGCGAACAGCAGACCTGCGTCACTCAGCCTTGTAATTATCGTAAGTGTGCACAATGTGCTTGAGAGTTTGAGGAAGGTGCCACCGCTGTCTGTGTGACCCAGGGTAGGTGGGGTTAATGGTGTGGACAGGGGCCTTGGTAATTGGAAATATGTAAATAATAAACAAATAGGATAAATAAACCCATCCTGCCGTAAGTAACTCTCTCCTGTGGGTTGCCCATCCTTAACACAAAACTTGGTCAGTTCATTAATTTTATTTTATGAAGAAAAATGCATTTTTATATACAAATATTATTTATAATATATAATATATTATTACATTTTATATATATATATATATAGACCCGGGTTCGCTTCCTGGGTCCTCCCTGCGTGGAGTTTGCATGTTCTCCCCGTGTCTGCGTGGGTTTCCTCCGGTGCTCTGGTTTCCTCCCACAGTCCAAAGACATGCAGGTTAGGTGGACTGGCAATTCTAAATTGTCCCTAGTGTGTGTGCTTTGTGTGTGTGTGTGTGTGTGTGTGTGTGTGTGTGTGTGTGCAGTGGGTTGGCACCCTGCCCAGGATTGGTTCCTGCCTTGTGCCCTGTGTTGGCTGGGATTGGCTCCAGCAGACCCCCGTGACCCTGTGTTCGGATTCAGCGGGTTGGAAAATGGATGGATAGATATATATATATACTTGATGTTAGTTTAGACCTGGGGTTCAAATGTCTCTTAGTTGATTCTTTAGTTTTGTTATGTCTAAGCATCTTTTACGATGTGTCATGTGTTTTGTGGGTTGGCACCAAGGAGGCGTGGTCACCTGTCCATCACTGTCAAAGGACAGCCCTAAAAAGGCTGAGGAAAACCCACAGTCCCTTGCGGTTCATTGTAAAAGATCTTGTGGTTGGGTGAGTTTCTTTTTCAATTATTCTGTGCTTGTTGTTTTTTTGCCCATTCTTAGATTTCGTACTGGGACTTTGCTTATAACTGGCATTGCATATTCTGAAAAATTTCCCTCCTTGAACCTTTTTTTCTGATTAACAGGGCTTCTTGTGAAACTTTTTTTATATATAAAGATTCCTTGTTGCCCTTTCCATGACTAGCCGGTGTTTAATGGTTATTCCCCCTCTAGTGAGGATTTTGAGCCACTGCAGACCTATCTGTGCTTAGGAACTCTCTAGCTAATAACATTTTATTTAAGTGTAAGGTGCCCTTCTAGCAACCATGATTACACTTTTGTCCAGATTAGAGTTGTGATCCATCCACCCAAAACAGCCAAAGTGGTGTGAGACCTCCAAGAATAGCCAAGGAAGCAGGCCAGAAATCCCACATGCCTGGCCAGAGAGAGTGTAACTAAAGGCAGTCTGAGCTCCCACTCGAGTGGCTGGCTTTGGACTACACTTTCAAAATTTTAAAAATATCAGTAATGTTCACAAAATATAGGCCAGGGTGACCCATAATCCTGAGTTTTAGATGAAAGAGTTAAAAAAGAATCTTCATAAAGGGAAAATTATTTCACAAATATCAGAAAATGTGACAAAATGCTCAAAGAGCAGAAAAAGAGACAAAAGGAGCTGCCAACAAGGCAATCCTAAGTAAACGAGTCCCAACATACCTTCCAGAAATTAGAATTCCCAAACGAGTCAAAAAGGCAGAAGAAAATCCAAAGAAGCAGCAACAGCAAAGAGAAAAAACTCGCCAACCACCAAACTCATACCATGTACTGTAGCCGCACTGCATATCCCATGAGCCTTTAGTGGGCTGGGAACAATCACTCAAAGGAGATTTGACAGGTGGCCCCACCTCTTGGGGGACCACCCACAAAACACGAGGCATGAGGCAAAACATCCTTTAAACACAGAAAATAATACTCACAATTATCAAAAAAATGCATAATTATACAAATATAAATAATAATAATATTAACAGGGGAAAATCTAAAAAAAATGACAAAAAGGAAATGTAAACATAAGCCATACATGTTTCTTACTTGACACTGGTGGAAACTCAGCATTACCTTAGCTTGTGTGTACGTGCAAATTCATTAATGTACTGCAGACTATTGATCATTACACAGCAGAGAGCGTCATTTTGCAGATATTACAGTTTGGATGTTACAAGGGGCCTCAAATAACTCTCATAACTTTTATTACACACAGGACTGGAAAGGATTCTGCCTCCCAAACCAACATTCTAGCACAGTGGTTCTCAAAGGTGTTTGACTGGGCTCAAGTCTGGGCTCTGGGTGGTCAATTCAAGGACTTTCATAAAGTTGCCCCTACGTCACTCCTGTGTTATCCATCCATCCATCCATCCATTTTCCAACCCGCTGAATCTGAACACAGGGTCACGGGGGTCTGCTGGAGCCAATCCCAGCCAACACAGGGCACAAGGCAGGAACCAATCCCGGGCAGGGTGTCAACCCACCGCAGACTCCTGTGTTATCCATCCATCCATCCATTTTCCAACCCGCTGAATCCGAACACAGGGTCACGGGGGTCTGCTGGAGCCAATCCCAGCCAACACAGGGCACAAGGCAGGGAACCAATCTTGGGCAGGGTGCCAACCCACCGCAGGACACACACAAACACACCCACACACCAAGCACACACTAGGGACAATTTAGAATCGCCAATCCACCTAACCTGCATGTCTTTGGACTGTGGGAGGAAACCGGAGCGCCCGGAGGAAACCCACGCAGACACGGGGAGAACATGCAAACTCCACGCAGGGAGGACCCGGGAAGCGAACCCGGGTCCCCAGGTCTCCCAACTGCGAGGCAGCAGCGCTACCCACTGTGCCACCGTGCCGCCCCTCCTGTGTTATAATAACAATAAATAATAATAAGTTGCATTTATAGAGCGCCTTTCACAAACCCAAGGTTGCTTTATATACAGAATTTTAAAAAATTACACAGAAGACAAAAGTTCGTAGAAGAGGAAAGTTTTCAGTTGAGATTTAAAGGTGGACAAAGAGGAGCAATCTCAGAGATACTGTGGAAGAGAGTTCTACAGTTGAGGGGCTATAACACTGAAGGACCTGCCTGCCAGGGTGGAGAGTGTGGTGTGTGGGACAGGGGCAGGGACAGTGACAGTGACAACAACAACGACAACGAGTGTAAGGAGCTGGGAGCTGAATCAGAGATGGGTTTTGAAGGTGAGAAGCAGAATCTTGAATTTAATCCTTGATGGAAAATGATAACCAGTGAAGCTGGGAGAGAACTCTGGCACTGCCCTCCAGTGGTTCAAGTCCTATCTGACTGATAGGCAAGAGTTTGTTAGTCTTGGCAACAGCAGATCCAGCTCAGCGCCAGTCACACAAGGAGCTCCTCAGGGCTCTGTCCTTGGCCATCTTCTCTTCTGTATTTATTTGCTTCCCCTTGGCAATATTATTCATAGCTATGGACTGGGTTATCATTTTTATGCAAATGATACTCAACTCTATTTCAATGTTAAAAGTGGAACTTCATCAGAGCTTTCTCAGCTCACAACCTGCCTTAGTGAAATTAATACCTGGATGGAGCAGAACTCTTTAAAATTAAATTGCAACAGATCTGAACTCCTGAAAATTGGGACTAAAGTGCAACTTAATAAAATGAGCTCCTTCCCAGTCCATCTTGGCAGTGATCTCATCAGACCTGCCTCTACTGTAAAAAATCTTGATGTCATTTTTGATTTCTCCGTTTCTTATTCCGCCCACATAAACCACATTAAGAAACTTTCTTACTTTCTCCTCCGTAACATATCCCGTGTTCGCTCCTTCCTCTCCTTTTCTAATGCTGAGAAATTCGTCCATACTTTTATCACATCCCGCATCGATTATTGTAATTCCCTACTGGCAGGTGCCCCTTCTAATCTTATATCACACCTCCAGCTTATTCAAAACTCAGCTGCAAGAGTCCTTACTCGAACCAGCAGCAGCAGCGAGCACATCACACCCATCCTGCTCCGCCTTCACTGGCTCCCTGTGTCTTACAGAATCGAATATAAAATCCTACTAATAACCTACAAAGCCTTAAATGACCTCGCGCCAAACTACATCAGTGACCTTCTCCATCACTATGTGCCTGCCCGCCCACTAATCTACACTCCATGGGTGACAGGGCCTTCAGCTGTATAGCGCCCAGACTCTGGAATGACCTACCGAAATTAATCAGGTCAGCTGACTCCACGAATTCTTTTAAAAATCAACTCAAAACTCATCTGTTCAGGAAGGCTTTTCGCTTTACTTGACTTTATTACCCTTCTCTCAGTTTACCTCTCTGTCAAGATGCTAATGTAACCTGTGTGTGTGTGCGCGAGAGACATTCAATTATGTTGTCTGTTAGGCTTTTTCGCCGAATTTACTGTCTTAATCTTCTTTATTTATTTATCTGGTTTAGTACAACGCTATATACTGTATACCCTGCCGTTCTTTCTCTGCACTCTGTGAAGTGCCCTGAGCATGGGAAAGGCGCTATATAAATAAAATGTATTATTATTATTATTAGAACAGGGGAGACATGAGCAGAACGCTTTGTGTGGGTGAGGTCTCTAGCTGTGGAGTTCTGAATCTACTGTAGCTTTTGCGTAGATTTTGCAGGGAGGCCGATGAAGAGGGAATTACAGTAATCAGTACGAGACATTATGAAACAATGAACCAGAGTTTGAGGATCATTAAAGGACAGAAATGGACGGAGGCAGGCAATGTTATGGAGATGGCAGAATGAAATTTTGGAAAGAGACCTAATGTGTAACTCAAAGTCAAGTAATGAATCAAACAACACACCAAGATTTCTGACAACAGGGGCAGGTTTGACAAGTGTACCATCAACAGAAACAGAGAAGTTGGATGCCTTAGAAATTTGGGAGTTTGGTCCTAATAGTAACACTTCAGTTTTATTGACATTAAGTTTGAGAAAGTTATTTTCCATCCATAATGTTGTCTTTGCTTTGTGCTTAGAGTCCTTGTCCTGTTGGAAAGTGAACTTTCAGCCCAGTCTGAGGACCCTAGCATTCAACCGCAGGTCTTCATTAAGAACATCTGCATACTTTGCTCCATTCTGCTTTCCCTTGGCCCCCGAGTTTCCCTGTCCCCATTGTCACAGCATGTTGCTGCTACCATCATTCTTCACTGTTGGAATGGTATATTACAGGCTGTGCTGGATTAACCATATAAGCAAAGTAAGCACATGCTTAGGGCATCAAGGGTAAAGGGGGCACCACAAAAATTTTTCATGGCCGAATTTATCACATAAATTATTAAATTAATTAAATTTATAGCCATTTTCAAAATTTAATGAAAAATGAATAATGCCTCCCTGTACCTCCCTATGCCGTCACTGTTCGTAGATGGCGCCTTACACAGTGCGTTCTGCATACTGGTGCCATCTACGATGGGGAATTCCCGTTTCATGGTGATTCCCTTAAACGCCATGTTATGTCAAAATATTGTGAAAATAATTCAATTCAAAACAATATGTTTTTATATTTTTAAATAATAGTTAATAGTTGATTAAGAATTATCATGTAATTGTTGTGTTTAGTGAATTATCTGTTATTTAACTTAATATAAATTTCTAGTGCGTAGAAAGCGTTATTTTCTGTTTTAAGCAAAAACAAAAAATCGTCCCAGTTTGAGGAAAAAATATTCTGGTAAGTCTATTTAATTCTGTTCTTGGATATTTTTAAATTCATTTACTTTATGTAAAAGTAATAATCGTACAGCTGATTACTATTGGATAAAATTGTTTATAACTTATTTACTAATAAAAATTTATTAACAAAATTTTCACAAAATATTCTTCAAATCTTGTACTAAGAATATGTGTAAATAGATTTGCTAAATTGACACAAAAGCCATAAATAAATTCAATAATCAAAATCGTAAATCTATGGCTTTCATGTCAAAATGAAAACCGTACATTTCAAAAAAACCTTTAAAATCGACCCCAAACATTAAAATTTGTAAAATTTCGGATGCCATTTTCTCTTCAACAGTAATTTCTCAGCTGAACTTCAGCAGTTTCATTTATATGTGTGCCATAAGTTCAGTGCAACAGAAAATGTAAAAACAAGATTCAGTCATGCAGAACTTTATAAAATAATTTCAGAGGACAATATTGAGTGTTGCTTTTCCAAATGTAGACGTTGCCTTTCGTATATTTTTAACATTAATGGTCACAAACTGCTCAGCTGAGCGCTCATTTTCTCAGTTGAAATATATTAAAAATCCCCTCAGAACAACTATGCATCAAGGCAGGCTGTGATACGTAAAATTGATTATGAAGATCTAATCAAAGAGTTTGCAAGGAAAAAAAAGTAGGAGAAAATTATTAAGATAAAAATAAAATGAAGCATACAAAAATAAAAATTATTTTCCTTGTTACTATAAGTATGTTTTGTTTAATTTCGAATTTTCAATAATAAAATAAAATTTTATTTTCAATCTTGTTATTGTTTTAATATTTTGAATTACTAGTGTAAGGGGGCACCAAAATTACTTAGTGCTTAGGGCATCTAAGGGTCTTAATCCGGCCCTGATTACAGGTGTCGACTGGAGACAAGTTTCCTCTAGACTCAATACTTCAAATTGAGGTCAAACAGCTCAATCTTGGTGTCTTCAGACCAGAGAACGTTGCTGCACATACTCTGAAAGTTCTTTAGGTGCCTTTTTTTAGTTAGTCAGTGGGCTTTCATGTGTTGTCTGGCCATTCGGCCATAAAGCTCAGATGATTAAAGTGTTGCACAGTGATAGTTGGAAGTCTCTCCTGTCTTTACACAGGGCACAGGTCAGCCAGAGTGACCATTTGGTTCCTGGTCACCTTCTCTTACCGTGACCATTCTCCCTGATTACTTAGTTTGGCCGGTTGTCCAACTCTAGGAAGAGTCATGCCTAGTCATAAAAACTTGCATAGGCTCCTGTGTTCTTGGGAACGCTCAGTGCTGTGGACATTTTAATAGTCTTCCCCAGATCTGTGTGTTGACGCAATCCTGACTCTAAGACAGGGGTGGGCAGTGTCAGTCCTGCAGGGCCGCAGTGGCTGCAGGTTTTTGTTCCGACCCAGTTTCTTAATGAGAAGTCGATTATTGCTGATGAAGCACTTACTGCTCAAGTGAAATTTTGGTCTCGCTTGTTAATGTTCCACACCCTTAACTGCTTATTTTAGTCTTAAACAGCCACATTCACTGTTTTTAATGGCTCCTTTTTAGCAATTAGATGCAAAACACAAAGGAGCCTGCAGTTACCCGTCTAACTTGTTTCCATTTACACCTGTGTAGATTCATCACGCACTAATTAGTTTAATAAAACGCTTAAGAGAAAAATGTGACGGACTGAAAATGATCCGCTTTTGGCTTCAAATCATTTGAATGATATCCTTGGAAAGAAAAATATCTATGATATAAGAACCGTACATTGCACAGATTAACAAGCCATAAAATTAAATAAGGTCTGAGATTGGCAAGGATTGGTTTCTAATTAAGAAATTAGGTTGAAACGAAAACATGCAGCCACTGGGCCCCCCAGGACAGATGTTGCCCACCCCTGCCATATTGCTATGAATGGAAATCCTAAGCACAGTCTTGTGTGCCTGGTGAACAGAGGAGCAGAACTGTGAGTTATTATTGGAGGTGGGCAACTGGGTGAGTTACACCACTAGTTAGAAAAATACCAGTTCATTTGTTTAGCCAGGCACAGTGGGCTGCAAGGATTGTTTTATGCATCAGTTCTTTCCATTTTTCTAACAATCTGGGTATGTTTACTGCAACAAAATAAATATTGTGTCCCAAGGAAATTGTCTAATTTGCATGAAAACCAGTATACAGAACATTTGATAGATCAGTAAAAAATAATACCATGTGGCTTCATCTTTTATACTTCTAAGTGTCGTCTGAACACTTCACAATGAAATGGGCATGTAGCAATGGCAGGAGCTTTGTGAAGAACCATTAGTGTCAGTAAAAACACAGTCTGTGTTGCGATTGGTGTCTTTTATTCATTTTTTGTGCCTTTTTTTTGTTGTCCTAAGAGACTTGGAAATTTTTTGCAGTTTATCCTGCAATGCCAAACTGTTTGTCATACAATTAAATAAGGTCTGAGATTGTCAAGGGTGGGTTCTTAATTAAGCAATTGGGTTGGAATGAAAACCTGCAGCCATTGCAGCCCACCAGGATCGACGTTGCTTACACCTGCTCTAAACTCAGTAAGCAATTCCTTTAAGCCCATGGCTTGGATTTTGGTCGCTTCTGTGGACCCTTCTGTAGATGGTTGTGTGCCTTTACTAGTCATGTGCAATCAGTTGAACTGCCGTATATACTCGCGGATAAGTCGGGGCTTGATTTTACCGTATAATTTGTGGTATTTTATAATGTCGAATGTGGAAAACTCTCGCTATTGGTCCAAGAGATTATGATATGCTAACACCCACCTGAGAGAGTAACCACAGAGCACCCAGACTTTTGTTTCAATGTATTGTGCCTACGTGACCACACAGTAATACCTGAACTATTCTGAAGTGACATTTGCACTTATTTGTGTTTTTTGTATCTCACACCCTTTATCATAAGAGCATCCCTTATCTACAATGGAGTGTTCAATCAGAAGAAAATATCTAGCTGGTTTTAAATCAAAAGTCGTTGAAGTGGCGAAAGAAATTGGTAACTGCGCTGCTGCAACAAAATTGAATGTGTCTGAGAAACTGGTGTGAGATTGGAGGAGGCAAGAAGACATATAAAAAAAAAAAAAACAGGCATATAAGTCGGGGTCTGATTTTATGATCGATTTTTCGGGTTTCAAGACCCAACTTATATGCGAGTATATAGGGTTACCACAGATGGGCTCCAAATACCATGATGATCAAAAGAATGGGATGCATGTGTGCCACATTTCAAGTGTCATAGCAAAGGGTCTGAAGACTTGTGTCAATGGGACAGTTCAGTATTTTATTTTGGATACATTTAACCAAATTCCTAAAATTTTGTTATTGCTTTGTCATTATGGAGTATTGAGTATTGCTTGATGGGTGGAAAAACTAAATTTAAATGATTTTAGTCAAGAACAATACTGAATGGTCTGAATACATTTGTGTATGCTGTAATAGGGGAGCATTATCAAGGTTACAGATTTATTAGGTAGTCCTTCTTACAGAAGAAAAATGAAAATTGGAAGGAATGTTGGTCCATATGAGAACACTTTCTCTCAAAATTAAGGGGCCTCTATAGAAGTTCTGTCCTGTATGGGACACTGACTTCAAGTCATCTATCGTCTTAAATAGAGGAAGGGATGGGGGCATCGAGGGGTGCAGTGGACGTGATGTCGATGGTCATTCAGATTGTTGTCCTGCACTCTGTGGGAAAACAGATGTAGGCCATTATCAGCTGCATCATGCTGCCATTCCTCCCCACCTTTCCTGCCTGATCAGAGTTAGTATAGCTCCCCCGAAGTTTAGTGATGAGCGTTCAGGTCAGTGTATGCTGTTTAATATGAGGACGCTGCTCATGGAGTCTATCATTTTGGTCAGGTGCAGGTATGGGTGTTTCAAATTTCACCTTTGTATGTGTGGTCTTTTGACACCTACTGTACCCCATATGTTCAGCAAGTCTGCGGACCAGGTTTTTATATATATATATATATATATATATATATATATATATATATATATATATATATATAAATGGGGCCACTACAACAAGGAGTAGAAGCCTCCAAGCACCGTGTCAAGCAGCTCCAGCACTGCTCTGAGCCATGGAAACCATGGCAACCAGGTCATTTCAACCTAACTTGAGCTCTCGTTTCTCATCACAAGAAGAGTGCATCAGCCCAGAGTGCATGTGTGTATGTGCATGTTTGGGTCTGGCCGCTGGATATATACATGTGAGTGACCATAAGGGTGTCTTGGGGTTAGAGTTACATTCTGATTAATGGAGTTGGACGGTGGTTTTATCAGGGGGTCAAGCCATCGTCCCTGTGGACATCATGAAACGAGGAGTACATTTAAGGCTAACATGGAAGAGACGATAGATAGATAGATAGATAGATAGATAGATAGATAGATAGATAGATAGATAGATAGATAGATAGATAGATAGATAGATAGATAGATAGATAGATATGAAAGGCACTATATGATAGATAGATAAAAATGAAGACTCGCCAGAAATACAGTGCATCCAGAAAGTATTCACAGCACATCACTTTGTCCACATTTTGTTATGTTACAGCCTTATTCCAAAATGGATTAAATTCATTTTTTTCCTCAGAATTCTACACACAACACCCCATAATGACAACGTGAAAAAAGTTTACTTGAGGTTTTTGCAAATTTATTAAAAATAAAAAAATTGAGAAAGCACATTTACATATTTACATAAGTATTCACAGCCTTTGCCGTGAAGCTCGAAATTGAGCTCAGGTGCATCCTGTTTCCCCCGATCATCCTTGAGATGTTTCTGCAGCTTAATTGGAGTCCACCTGTGGTAAATTCAGTTGACTGGACGTGATTTGGAAAGGCACACACCTGTCTATATAAGGTCCCACAGTTGACAGTTCATGTCAGAGCACAAACCAAGCATGAAGCCAAAGGAATTGTCTGTAGACCTCCGAGACAGGATTGTCTCGAGGCACAAATCTGGGGAAGGTTACAGAAAGATTTCTGCTGCTTTGAAGGTCCCAATGAGCACAGTAGCCTCCATCATCCGTAAGTGGAAGAAGTTTGAAACCACCAGGACTCTTCCTAGAGCTGGCTGGCCATCTAAACTGAGCGATCGGGGGAGAAGGGCCTTAGTCAGGGAGGTGACCAAGAACCCGATGGTCACTCTGTCAGAGCTCCAGAGGTCCTCTGTGGAGAGAGAAGAACCTTCCAGAAGGACAACCATCTCTGCAGCAATCCACCAATCAGGCCTGTATGGTAGAGTGGCCAGACGGAAGCCACTCCTTAGTAAAAGGCACATGGCAGCCCGCCTGGAGTTTGCCAAAAGGCACCTGAAGGACTCTCAGACCATGAGAAAGAAAATTCTCTGGTCTGATGAGACAAAGATTGAACTCTTTGGTGTGAATGCCAGGCGTCACGTTTGGAGGAAACCTGGCACAATCCCTACAGTGAAGCATGGTGGTGGCAGCATCATGCTGTGGGGATGTTTTTCAGCAGCAGGGACTGGGAGACTAGTCAGGATAAAGGGAAAGATGACCGCAGCAATGTACAGAGACATCCTGGATGAAAACCTGCTCCAGAGCGCTCCTGACCTCACACTGCGGCGACGGTTTATCTTTCAGCAGGACAACGACCCTAAGCACACAGCCAAGATATCAAAGGAGTGGCTTCAGGACAACTCTGTGAATGTCCTTGAGTGGCCCAGCCAGAGCCTAGACTTGAATCCGATTGAACATCTCTGGAGAGATCTTCCCATCCAACCTGATGGAGCTTGAGAGGTGCTGCAAAGAGGAATGGACGAAACTGGCCAAGGATAGGTGTGCCAAGCTTGTGGCATCATATTCAACAAGACTTGAGGCTGTAATTGCTGCCAAAGGTGCATCGACAAAGTATTGAGCAAAGGCTGTGAATACTTATGTACATGGGATTTCTCAGTTTGTTTATTTTTAATAAATTTGCAAAAACCTCAAGTAAACTTTTTTCACGTTGTCATTATGGTGTGTTGTGTGCAGAATTTTGAGGAAAAAAATGAATTTAATCCATTTTGGAATAAGGCTGTAGTATAACAAAAGGTGGAAAAAGTGATGCGCTGTGAATACTTTCTGGATGCACTGTATGAAGTATGTTGGAGTCACAGCTCTGTGAATATAGAAAAAATGGACCCTCACAGTGGCTCCTTACACATCAGGTGGGGCTTGATGGCTTGGACTTGAAGCCACTTTCAGGTGTTCAGATGGTCACAGAAGCTGCTGCTGTGTATCAAGTGACAGACAGGCAGCCTTGGAGGAATCACTGGAGGGCCACCTAACAAACTCTGGTGTTGTGGGGTAAACACATTCCAGTGACCTCTGAGTGCATCTTGAAGGACACACCTGACAAGATCATCCATTGAAGCTGCCAGTGAGGAATCAAGTTGGGAAAATGAATGCCTGCACGGCAATTTGTCAACTGTAAAGTGAAAACCCGGAACTCTGTCACCCTCCCCATTATCATACCCACTTAATTAAATAATTGGGTGTCTGGCAGCTTTGGGTGCAAGACAGGGACACACTCTGCATAGGGTGAGCCATGAAATTCAAATGGCAAAGAATCAAGATCCCCAACTCCCCTGGAGTTTTTCACATTCTAGTATTTTAGCAGTCTTTGGGTCTCTGTTAATCTCAGAGTTGATTGGGGGGTACGAGCAGGATATTAAGGACAAGCAATCACAGTTTCTGCTATTTGTGGAGGTGATGTGGGGACGCAGGGCAGGATATTGAGGACAAGTCGTTCACAGAGCTGATGAAGAGGTGGGGCTGCACTTTGGTGATGTGCAGTCAGCATTTCTGTGTTCAGATGATGATCAGATGTGGCAGAAACAAAGAAAAAAAGCAGTCCTTCATTACTGTACTTGGGAATGTTTTGAGAATATATCTACTTGAGTATAACATTTTCTGTCAACTTTTACTTCACTACACGTTTAAATAAAAATGGCTATTTTCACTCCAATATATTAGTTCTTAGATTATTAAACCAGAAAACAAAAGAACTACACAGATACAATCAATAATCTGAAACATGTGCTCCTTCTGCTTTAGAAAAATACATATATCAGAAGAATCTGGCATGAACTTGAAATGTGTAGCTCTGGTGCTAACATGGGGTATCTACACAGTTATTCACAAGTACATCTTACTGCAGCCTGCAATATGGGGAAGGGTTAGATATTTGGGGCAGGGCTGGATGCCAGTAACATGCAATCACAGTCTGTGACATTCTCAGAGCTGATGTGGAGGCGAAGCTGAACATTGGTGACATGCAATTCCAGTCTCTGTTGTTTGAAGAGCTGATGTGGGGGCGGGGCTGGATGTTGGTGATGCGCAGCTGGTACTTCTGAATTGAGGCATCGCTCCAGTGTGGTTCACTCACCTTGTCGTGTGTTGCTCACGTGACTTCTCACATTATCCTGGGCAGCACTGTGAAGCCCAAGCTAGATCATTTTCATTGTCAGTGTTATTAAAACACATATAGGGTGCATTTTGGTGTCCAGGGAATAAATGGAAAACGTTTATAAGGAAATGAATCATAATGAAGCATTTGTGTTAAGAAAATTTTATTTTATGGAGGGGTTATCAGGAACAGATTAGCTCCTTCTTAGCGCTACATTTTTTTCTCTCAAAAATATTTATTAAATCTGATCTTTCTATTGTAAAATGTGCAAAACACTAAAAGCACAAAGTTACAAGTGTAGAAAGCATAATAATAATATGAACTGCACACTGCACATGTGCGAGTGATGCAAGTGTCACTTTCAGATTCACCAGAATCACTTCTGGTTTCACTGGCCGTTTCAATTTCACGGCCTGATGACAGATTCACTTCGAGAGGTGCTTGTTACGAGATGCCATTATGAGGCTAGGGGAAGACCCGCCTCTACCGTTGCCCGAGTAATGCTCAGCACTAATGCTGTTGTCACTTTTACAGCCCGAGTAATCCTCTAAGTGTTGAGTGAGACGCATCTATAAATACTTTTAGCATTGTTTTTACAGCCCGAGTGATGCTCGGGTCTAATGCTAAGGAGGTGAAAATGGAGGACGTCTGCAGTTAGTAAACTTGTGAACTTCAGAGATGACACTAAAATTGGAGGAATGGTAGACACTGAGGAGGCAGCATAAAGAATTCAGAAAGACCTGGACAACCTTCACCACTGGGCGAATACTCAGAAAATGAATAAAACTGTATAGTGCACCACTTGGGTGACAGGAACCTCAGTTATAAATGCAAGATGAGATTACACTGTCCTACAGGAAGCAACTTCTAAAAAGGGTTTGGGGGGTTTATGTTGACTCAACATTTTCATTATCTAAGCAATGTGCAGAAGCAACTAAAAGGGCAAATGAAATGTTAGGTTATATCATGAAACCTGTTGAACATACATCAAGAGACGTTATGCTCAGACTATATAACGCACTAGCACGATCACATCTGGAGTGCTGTGTGCAGTTCTGGTCACCACAGTACAAGAAAGACAGAGCAGCACTTGAAGCTGTGCAGAGGAGAGCAACCAAGTGCATTTCAGGACATAAGGACATGTCCACCTACTGTCTTGGTGAGCCATCTTGCCTCCATTTATCCTGTAGAGACACCCAAGGAAGGAAGAGCAGGAATCCTAGAAATTTGCAGTCCATCTATTCTAAAGGCAATGGCCATGCCTCCTCACTGGGTCCAAATGAGGCTGTGTGACCTAGCGAATGAAGGGCCATAAGGGATTTCCAGCATAACCACAGACCACCAAGTGGTCAGTATCTGAGCTTCCTTGCATTTTTTTGTCCACCTGATAAAAACGCTTGGCCCATTTCATAAAATGTTTAATGCTAGTTCAAAAATGAGCCCACTTCATTCCCCACACATTGACCCAAACAGTAAAAGATGGCAGCACATTAACTGCTTTGACTTCCAAAACTGGCCAAGGCCCTGTACCCTTTAAAAGGACCGAGTGCATCCAGAGGGATGAGTGCCAGTCCGTGTGTGTTATTTAGAGAGAACTCCTCAAAGAGACGCTTGATTATTATGTATACAATGTTTCTGATCAGCCAACTGAAAAACTAATTTCATTTTCTCATTAGATGGCTGTGCCTCGGGCATGCGCTTGTGTCAAATTTTATTACAGCAAAACCAGAAAATGAAAATTATCAGCTGCAATTGAGAGCAAAGCATGCTCGCCATCATTACTGTAAATCAATAAAGAAGACAAAAAAAAATCAAGAAAAGGTGCTTGGCAGTCCAGCCAGATCTCCACATCCTGACCCACCTATTCACGTGAGCATGCCACTTCACAAGAGCCTCCACTCAGTGCTGAATCCAACAGCGGAACAATCAAGGAGGGGGCAACATTGGTCACAGGGTACACTCGCTCATAGTCCCCCGCTAGGCCAGTGGGGAGAAAATCCATGGAAATGTGGGGACAGGAAGAAACCAGGTCTCTCAAGGTTTGAGTGGGTGACACTAACTACTGTGCCAGTGGAAAACTGGCATTTGCACTGATGTAGAGCTGGGACATTAATGTTAACAGTCCTCATTCACTAGCTGTGCAATTCAATGAACAATTACAGACATCGAGACTCTCTCTGTCAATTAAATGTGCCCATAATGGTCACCTTTAGTGCCAAAGGGGTCCATTTTTAGCTATTTGTTGTCACACTTCCTTCTGGGAAAATCTAGGGTTTAAAATTAACATACATGGTTATGAGTATAGGCGGTGCAGAGGAGTGGCTGGTGGCATCACTGCCACCCAGAGCCTGTTCCCTGGTGGAGTGCCTGGAACTAGACTGGTCGTACTCTCCTTGACCTCATCTGGTACATATCCATGGGGCACACATCCTTTCCCTCAAGCACAGGAGACTGCATAGGGGCTTAATCCAAGGCCCGTATTTATCGAGGGTATCAGAATTACTCACACTAGGATAAGAATTTTGTTCTGTCGCATAATCATCATCATCATCAAAGTTGTGAAAGATGAAGAAGGAAGAACACGTAAAGAGGAAGGATACCAGCTAAGATGCACATAATTGTTGCCACTTGATCACACTATACATATTTAAATGAAAGACCTGTATTTGAGTGTGTGTATGGCGTAGTTTGCTCTGCTCACGCTCAACCACAGCCACTAGATGGCACATGCATGCACTTTTCAATTTTTTGGCCCTGCATGCACCTCACTTCGCACTATGAAAGACCTGTGTGCAGCAAACACAGCCACACAACAACAACGTTGTGCGAATGACACAACGTCGAAACAAAGCAAATGCCACAGCTCAACAAAATGCAAATGAAACACCTCCGCATTGTTAGGGCAAGGCTTGAAGTTTTCACTAAAAACTTTGTCTATCCGGAGGTAATACCTCGAGACAAAGATTAATAGGACTCATATGCCAGAAATACAGCTAAGATAGGTATCGCCACTGGGGCAGCAAGCACAGGTGGGTCCACATCCTCTGCCCTGGCTAATTCTTAAGAGTTAGTTGATGCCTCTCCAAGTTCACGAATATAGCAAAACTGCTAGGGAGTCTTTGGGTTGTTTTTTTTTGTCCCAAAGACCACATGCAGCTAGTAAACTATAATACTGTAACAACCACCAAGATGGAAAGTCTGAGACCCACACACACTGAATGAGCGTTATGTCTGATAACAGGTAAGTTTATTTTACAACGAATGATCCACAGCCATACTTTCAGAAGAATCACCTTACTGCTGTCATGGCTATGTAAAGCTCCTCGCCTGGTAACAGCTGCTGAAACTAGCCACAGCAGTAAGTCATGTTCACTCTTTCAGTGTTCCCAGTCATCAACCAGAGTCACGTCCTGTGCAACTCTCTGTGATCCCCCCTTATCTTCTGTGAGGCTCTATATATCTAATGCTCTGGGAGTCTCCACCTGCCTTCTTGAACCTTCTTGAGCTTGGAAAATATAACGGGAACGTTTTGTGGAATCTGCGGTGGGTTGGCACCCTGCCCAGGATTGGTTCCCTACCTTGTGCCCTGTGTTGGCTGGGATTGGCACCAGCAGACCCCCGTGACCCTGTGTTCGGATTCAGCGGGTTGGACAATGGATGGATGGATGTTTTGTGGAATGCAGAGCTCAGTGTACCTGTGTGGCATTTCCCCGTCAATCACCCATCCAACCCCGCCTATCTTCAGGGTAATATGCTGGCTACTGCAGTGCAGTTTGACTCCATGACCACCCAGGTGCTGATACTGTGATATTGCTTGTAATCATCCACACTTTATATACATGCTGAACTGCTTGAATGCAGCTTGTTTTCATGTGGAGTTGTAGGGAAATGTATGAATCTGCATCTTACCTCACGTGTTGTTAGGGTGTTCAAAGTTTGGTGCCAAATTTGAGAAATGGTGGGCTGTTACATACCCAAATTGTTGCTCCTGCTAGGCTGCATTTTCCCGCTGGCCAAAACCATAACATTACAAACACTTTCATTTCAGCCGACAGCGCTTTGCTTTTCCTACAGATGGCGCAATCACATAATTCCATCTTGGTTAATTCAATATATTTTTATAAATTCATTGTTGTCCAGCATTTCCAAAACATTCCGTCGCTCCTGTGATGTGTGTGCTGTTCTCTGCCTGAATGACATCTTCTGGCACCTCCTAGAAAGTTACGACAGTTCATGAGCTCTCCTAAATCCTGGTGAACTTAGGAGAGGGACAGGTTCGGAGCATTCGCTGATAGTACGTTGCCGCACCCCCACCACACAACGAACCACTTGAATTGGGACCCGAGTGCAGCAGGTGACACCTCAGCACCACACTGGAAAAGTGTGAGGTTTTTTATGGTGGCTGGAGTGCCAATCCTGCAACCAACCCCCAGGTTTTTCCTACAAGTTGGATGACCTGCTTGCAGGGCTGGATGCTGATTAAAGTCATAATCAGGACAAAATAATTGCAGGTTAAGGGTCTGGCTCAAGTTCCCCTTTGCAGTACAGTCACTTCTGGCATTTACAGGATTCGAACTGGCAACCTTCCGATTACGGGTGCAGATCCCTAGCCTGAGAGCCAGCACTCTGCTTCAAGTTTGGAGGGCCTTCCTAAATTACCAAAATGGATAAAATGGTTTTACTCCTAAGAGTAGGCCCAACTTTGCATCACTCTGAGATTTTTGAGTCAGTTTTTGACTTTTTTACTACTGTGAGATGCTTGATAACTACGGGTACAGGTCTCCAAAATTTTCAAAGACATTGATAAAGGAGATCCAGCACAATTCATTCAACTTAATGGTGAATTACAAATGCAAGGACACCAGTGGAAATTAAGGGGACGTGCATTTAGGACTGAAGGCAGGAAGCAGCACTTCTGTACACAAAGAGATATGGGAAATCGGGAATAAACTACCAAGACAGCTGGCAAGACAGTAAGTAGATGGTGCATGGCAGCACTTTACAATATTGTGTTGTTTGAAGCAAAGCCCTGATAGGCTCTCCATGGTGTTGACTGATGTGCTGTCGTTAGTTGTGGGGGGTCTGTGGCTAACTGTAGATCAAATTTCATAAACATTACATTCATTTCTAGACAATTGACCTTGTGTTTTTTTTTTTTTTTAAACTTTTACATGGTAACTTATCTGAAGCAGCTGTGACAGTGGTGGGTTTTCCCACATGTGCCTCTCCCAGCATTTGACTAAACTGGATTGGGGCTGTCAGGAGTGGACGTCGGAAGAGTAAAAGCAGAAAATACAGTCATGAGACTAAGTTGAGGCAATTTATACTTATAGTTAAGTGCCACAGGAAAACAACAGGGGAATAATGTTCGAGAAATTGACAAAACCAGCCTCAAAAGTAAATCTTTCAGCATTATTTCACAGGGCCTCGTGTGTTTTCTGACTCTTGAAGGGTCCATTAAGGTTTGTTTTCATCAGCGTTGCTCCACATTGCTAATTCTTACGTATTCACCCACACCACCTTTTTAAATTAATTGATGGCCCACTAGCAGCAATTGCAAACCATTCCCTTGGTGAAACGAGTGTGATCGGGAATTCCCCTTGGTAAAATGGGGAAACATACTGTGCAGCGTCCCAATGACAGCAAGCCATGACATTCTGGCAGCAACCTAGGTTGTAACCGAGTGGTTGAGAAGAACCGACTTTGGTGACCCCCCCACAATCCACTCATAAACCAGCAACAGCAAGCCACAACTGACCAGTGGCGTGACCCAGTAGGCTAAGAAACACAGCCTTACATGGACCCTGTGTGTAGACGCTGAGACTAGTTGATCGGTTTGTCCCACTCCGTACTGGAAATTCATATTTGAGTTCCGGTGACCCGCACCAGACCCACAGAGACTCAATTGCAATTACCCATACACTTCCTGACAGATGTATGAATGAATGACTGGTCCAAAATGGAGCTGTAGGTCAGCGTAGGACTGTATACAAAACACACAAGTGAAAGTGACCGAAACAGTAAACTAATCCATTTATTTGAAGTCACACAAATTATTTCCTTGTTTTAAGACAGATAAGTTTGCATTTCTGTGGGAAGTTTTGAACTTTTAAAACTTTGCAGAACACGCTTTATTCAAGATATGTCTAAAACAATGGAACTTTCCTGAAGAATTTCCTTGAAGAATGAGAGTGCCAAGTAAATTTCAACAAAGTCAGTCCACTGGGACCAAGCAGACAGACATGGCGACTGCAGTAGGTGCTTCTTCACATTAAATGTGAGTGCAACCTAAAATGGATGACTGAATGGATAAGTGATTTTTCAAGGACATAACCACCCTGTTGTTCAAAAATACTCTTCACCCACAGCTGAAGCCCCTAGACATTTGACATGAGTCGTAAAGGGAACGATGTCGTTCATTCCAGGAGTGTCCAACCCCAACCCTGAATATGTGGCTGTAGGTTTTCATGCAAACCAAATCCTTTTCTTAACTGGACTCCAAAGTTAATTACTTGTTAAGGGTAAATTTCACACATATATCAGGATGTTTTCTTTGGACACATGAAATAAGCTACTAAGTAGTGCAGTAGGCAGTAGGACTTTAGGGACTTTTGAAACTTGACTTGGTGTTATTTTGTAAAATTTAAGTAGACAGGACTGGCAAGCTTGTTGGGCTCAATGACCTGTTTTCATCTAGATTGTTCTAATGTGCACTCAAAAATTACCTGCCATATTTTGCAGGATCAGTCAACCACCTCGAGTCAGATGCTCCAAAACAGACATGGACTTCCTGTGACTGTATAATGAGTTAAGTGGAGTGCATGGACATTGGTGTCTTACGAGTAAATGTGTACTCTCTAGTGGCCGGGCGTTTTGTTGCGGGCTACTCCTGCTTCACTTTCATCATTCTTGCTCTAAACTGTATGAAGTCGGTACAACAAGATAACAAATGTATAAACGCATCAACAGGTACCTTTGGCTTTAATAAAGCCAAGAAACTAAACTTCAAATGAGAATAAGTTGGGCTGTCATAAGTGGTCCAATTTTACTGCCTGGCGGTGATCATTAACTGTTTAAGGTGCCACGCACCCCATAGAATTAACACGAATGAAAAAATTTCAAACGCTAGTCCTGTACACATAAGCTCTTCTTTACGCAAACAGCTGAGGGAATCTGGAATAAAATACTGAGGCATGGAGTTGAAGCAGAAACCGGATAACCTTTAAGGAGGACCTGCATGAGAAATTGAGTTAGCTTAGTCATTACCTAAACAAACAAGCTTGATGGATTAAATCAGGGGTGTCCAACTCTGCTCCTGGAGGGCTGCAATAACTGCAGGTTTTCATTCTAACCATCTTCTTAATTAGTGACCAGTTTTTGCTGCTAATGAACTTTTTTGCCTCAGTTTTAATTAACTTGACTCAGACCTCTTTGTTGTTTGTTTTCCCTTAATTAGCAGCCAAACAATAATGAGACACAAAACGTGCGGCCACATGACCAACTAACCACAGTCTCTGAAAATAAAGAAAGGTGAAGGTCTCAGTAAGGTTAATCTGCTCAGGTCACCAAAACATTTTGACAGTGTTCTTAGAAAAAACAGAAAATCAACAGTTTTGGAAATGTCTGCTGTGGCAGAATGAGAGCAGCAACAAGCCAAGGAATTAAATAACGGGTTTACTTAACAGTAAGAATCGGTTTCTCGTTAAAAAAGTGGTTGGAGTTTGAAGCCCCAATTTACTATAGCTAGTCATCTGTTGGCTCATTTCATGTCTCATTTCTGTTTGGCTGCCATTTATTGAAGAAAGGAATCAATTCAGAGAACTGAATCCTTAAAAACAGGGCTATTAAAATGAAGGGAAATGGAGTTAATTAGCAGTGAAAACTGATCACTGAATAGGAAATGGGTTAGAATGAAAACCTGCAGCCTCTGCTGTCCACCAGGACCAGAGTTGGACACCGCTGGACTAAATGGTCTCCTCTTGTTTGTCACATAACTGATGTTCTTAAAAAAAAAAAAAAAAAGTTGAAATTAAATGACAGCAGGAATCCTTCAATGTGCATGATCCATACTAACAATACTACCAAACAGCTTTTATAATATACACATCTCATCTTACTCTTGGTATTTTCAATTTGCTACATTTTTAATTAGCTCCCTACTTGCTGGATTGGATTGGAAATGAAACACTAGCATAGTTTAAGTTGTCTAGAGATGGCTTGGGTTTTAAATCACACACTCCCCATTGTCACCTTCTCAAATAGCTGTAACAGAGAGGGTGCCACCTTACACCAAAAGGCTAGGCCTGGCCCAACGTCCTTTGTCAAATGCTGCTGGTCACTTACTGCACCAACAAAGGAACAGCAGTGCTCGCTCTCCTCGGCTACAGAATCTGCCCCTGCCCTCCATACTCCCTTTTCCTCTGGAGTAGCCCGTCAGAAGGAGCCTTTTGCCCACTTGCCTGTTTCCATGGCAGCAGGAGAGCAGCAAGACGGATCACATGTGACCACATCCTTCTTTGTGGCAGCGTCGGGCCAGGGTGGGTCCACTCTAACCCCCCCCCCCCCCCCCCCCCCCCCACCACCCCCCCCCCCAACAAACTCATCCTCCACTACTGTCTACTCCACTGTCGAGGAGGCAGGTGCGGCATAGACACCATTCAATCTTGGCCTATTCACTCCCGACTCCCCTAACTCTCCATTCATGCATAGCAAAACACCATCTGGTCGGATTTTGCCTCCAGCAATCACAGCTGACCAGAAACGATGATAACAGCTGTTGTGAAACAAAAGGCAAACAAAGGGCCAGAAAAAGGTTGGAACAAGTTAGGTGCTGAGAAATACTTTGTGAGGGGACTGGCCATTCATGAGATGAAAGCCTATTCAGCACAACCAGCAGAAGACCCCCAGATAAACCTGAGACGTTTAATCCATCTGTCTGGTGAAAACTCAGTGAGTCAGGTGGAAATCAGTCACTCTGCAAAAAGTTCATCTGGAGAAAATTTGGCCGGGATGGAGCCAAAATGTTGCGGACTGCCACGAGGACAGAGAACAGAGCCAGGCAGATGTGCCGGGAGTCTCTGGAACAAACAATGCCACTTTACAGCTGTGAAAATTAAAAGGTGGCAGGTTTCGTAGCCCCAGTTTTGCTGACTGGTAAAGCCCTGGCATTTTCAGTCATTCTGATAAGTCAATTGCACTGTCAAGCCATCCTCCTCCACCTCCACCCATCTTTACAATAAGACAGACAATACCACAAAAGTCAGAGGCAGCCCACAGGATTGCACTTTTTGATAGTGAACAACCTCCCAAGCCGATTTACAAGTGTATGCGATTTCCGGAATGCACAGGCACATTAAGGCACACACCTGAGATGACAATGTGGCTGTGGTTTGCAGACCATTGTGCGTTCACCCAAACTACAATTAAGACACCCTGACTAGGAACTGTCTTATCCGTCTTGGGCAGTTTATAAAGAGTGTGTTCACATTACCAGCCACAGGGGGCACAAGTGAGCCATAAAAAATCCCTGCATTGGAGGCTCAATAAATGTGCACAATGAAGCATCAAAAACAGCAACTGAAGCGCATTCATCCTGCAGCTCTGCTACTAAAGGGCACATGGAGCAAGTCCCATGTCTACCGAGACCTGACAACATCACAATACTGGATTTATTTTAGGATATTAAACACTTTCAGTAAATTTTTTCCCCACAGTTGCCACTGAGCTAGATTTATCCAGCTAGTTCTGGTAGAATGTAAGATGGGGACGGCTAATTTTATAAGTTTAATTAATTACAGTCTATGGGGTATTAAAATTCACGTCTACCACTACTAGTATCTTAGCATGTACAAGTCGCATACTGTATGTCCAGGCCATGAAACCATTCTAGCTGTGATTTTCATTTGTAGGGTAACAGAAACCTGCTAATGTGGGTAAGTGATGAGGACAGGATGGCCTTACTGTCACCTCTACACTGTGAGAGGTGTCTACTGTAAAATTTATCAAGGACTGACACTCCAACCAAACCCCCCCACATAACAACACCTGTTTTGCATAAAGGTGTTACGGTGGTTGCTTGCACTCAACAATGTGCAGATCATGTAAATCCTGTAAGCCGATATGCCAAAACTCGCAGCGCTGAACAGAAAGATGGTCAGGAGTACACACGAAAGGGTGAGAATGGAACTCAGGTAATGGGTACACGGCTCTTTCCCATTCCATCCATTTACTGAATGTGTTTGGTCCAATTTTAGCTCACCAGGGAGCTGGACACTTTTTTTTTGGCTGCACTGTGCACATGGCAGCGACGTTAATCCATTATAGGGCACCCAAGCCCAATTACATAGTGATAATTCTCAGCTTCGGCCTAAGTGGCTTGTTTTCAGGGGAGGACAACTGAAAGAAAATGCACAGAGACTTTGACCAGATAGGACTTGGAACCCAGTCTCCTGGAGCAGTGACCAGCACTAACCACCGCCCCACTTCAACCAATCTTGTTCTATGGCACCTTTCACATTTTTTCCCCATCCTTTCATTTTCAAAACCTACTCCATCCAAGGGGCAGTGAGCAGGGAGCAATCCCAACATATGCCATAGACAGGGCACTAATTTACACAAGTATGCCCACAGTAAGTCCCATTGGATCATATCAGGACAACATCTCAATGTCTGTGTGTGGTTTTCTTCAGGTATTCTGGTTCTCCTCCCACTGCTCAAAGGTGAATTGGAAACTCCAATGAGTTAGTGTGCATTGCAATGAATCAATACTCCACCTGGACTAATTACTGCTTTGTGCCTGATGCTCCCTGTATACCTAAAACATGTCCCTGCTTTAGACAAGTGGGTTTAGAAAATGGATGTACAGATGGATGGAAGTAGGAGGGTTCAATAATGAATGGATGGCATTAAATGTGTATCTACTGGCTAGTGTTTCTTTTCCAGTGGTAATGTAAGTGTACCGTTTGATGCAGTTTTTCTTAAAAATACAAAAAACACACAACGAAGTAGGCCGCCACAGTCTGTCACACTAAATTAATTGGTCCACCAAGACCCTCCACTCCATTCTGACTGAAGTTCCCCCATATCTACAGCTTTGACCCAACAAAAGGAAGATGCTATTAAAAAGGAAAATATTAGGTTATATAGTAAAAACTGTTGTATGTAAATCAAAGGACTTTGTGCTCAGACTATATAATGTACCAGTGAGATCACATCTGGAGTATTGTGTGCAGTTTTGGTCACCACATTAAATGAAAGACATAACAGCACTTGAAGCTGTGAAGAGAAGACCAACCAGATGCATCCCATTAAGGACATGTCGTGCCCTAGGGCTGTCAGATCTAGTATTACTACTCGAATATAAATCAAATCGATATGAAAAAAGTACTTATTCAAAGGCTGACATTTGATTGAAAAAGGACAATCCTTTATTTTTACCTCACACTAATTTTGTTTTACTCCAGCCACATTATGCTGCAATACTTGTGTATTTTGGATGTTTTGAACATCACTTCCATGATCAGCGTTTATCCTTTTTAACTGCTTATTTGTATTGTCATTTCTAAAATGGACAGATTTAAACACTTGTCCAATAATAAAAATATTGTTGTTGTGCTGATCCTTTTCTGCTTCACTCTTGAACTGGTTTGCTATTGCATTCATCGTAGCTAAGCAAAGCGTTTTTTCTTTCTTGTCAAACATAATGGGAAATAACTGCCATACTTTGATTTTCTTTTTATTATGAGAACGACTTTAAAAATCACAATTTTAATGAGCATTTTGAAAGTCAGTAAATTACACCAACATGTGCTAAGCCAGAGACCTGCAGAAAACACAATCCTAAAACAAAGGTGCAATGAAAAATAAATATTAAGGTTGTGTGTGTTAAATTTTTGCTGAATCTGCAAAGTGGGAAAGAATCCTGCTTAGTTTTATCCTGTATGTTACTCTTTGACCACTGGACACCCACCGTCAATCTTTACTGGCACTCCGCTCTACAAATATATTAAATCCAGCTTTTCTACACACTTCATTTACCTTCCACAAGCTGTTTTATTTATTTTTTATTTTTAAATGATAAATCTCCGCTTCTTGCAACTTGTTTTAAATTTTGCTAGGTATTTTTTTTAACCTAGTAGCTAAGTTGCTCTTAATAAAGTGTTTACCAAATTAAAAAATATAGGGGGGTGTGGGGGGGGGTACCTTTAAGATTGTTACAATGCAACATTTAGTCCATTCAGAAACTCCATTTGTAAAACAACTCAACTTATCATGCCTCATCTTCTGTAAAATAAACATAAATGGGCACCAACTTCACATATTTTGCACCCATAAATCACAAAGTGGAGCAAGGGGCTGGAGGAGAGGGAAAGGTGCGGGAGGACTAAAGTAACAAGTGTGTTTAACATACTGTATTCAAGTAAACAGGAATGATTCTGTATAGGTTTCATGCATGCATTACAGGCATGTGATGTGTCCCGGTTCTACTTTTCTCTTTAATGATATCACTTTCCTTTCACAGAAAATCTTATTTTTGTGAAGTGATGAGTTTTCCAATTGAAAGCGGTGTCAGCGTATGACTCTTAAGCGTTCTATGCTTTGCACATGCATGCCAAGCAGAAAAGCAAAAATAATAATAAGACACATGGAGTACAAATGTTCACTTAATCACACTAGAATGTTGAACCTATGTTCAAATATATTTTAATATGAGTAATCAAACCCTAATTTTTATATAATTTGACAGCCCTACTGTACTCTGACAGAGGCACAGATTTAAGCCTGTTTGGTCTCAAGCAGAGGAGGACCTAATCCAGGTCTTCAATATTCTAAAATGCAATGATAAAGCAGAACTCATTCATCTCAATGGTGAATCATGTCCTCGAGGACACCAGTGGAAATTACCAGGAAGGGCATTAAGGACTGAAGCCAGGAAGCACATCTTTCAAAGTTGTAGGAATCCGGAACAAACTGCTGAGACATGAAGTTCAAGCAGAAACCTAATAACTTATGAGAAGAATCTGGATGAGCTATTGAGGCAGCTTAGCTATTAGCTAAACCAATGGTTCCCAAACTCAGTCCTGGGGGCTCCCTGTGGCTGAAAGTTTTTGATCCAACCAGATTCGCAATCAGTGATAACAACAACGGATTTCATTTACTTAGCTGGTCTTTTTTTCCCCCTTCTTGTATTCTGCATTCAGAAAAGCATAACAGTATGTTTTTTACATTTATAAGACATTTAGAAATATTTTTTTCTCTAAAGCTATAAATGCTACAATCTTTTGTTGTTTTCCTATTATTTCCCCTTTTCGTGTATAGTTTGCTACTTTCATTTAACCCTAATAGTGACAATAAGAAACACTCAGTGCAGCAGGATGATGAAAGCCGCAACTACTTCAGAGTCGGACCCTCTAATTAGTAAATAATGAATTAAATAATCAGAATACCTGGAAAAGCAGAATGAAAATTAGGATGAAAATATTGTTAACAGAAAAAAAAAACTACACATTCCCCAAATAAATGCTTAGTACATTTTAATAAAAACCTGCCAAGCTTAGTTTTATAATTTCTACATTGACTCCAAAACACAGAAACTGAGAAATAATGATTCACTTAATTAGGCTAGGAGTCCAATGAAAAATGGAAGTTGGTTGGAACAAACACCTGCAGCCACAGGGAGTCCCCAGGGCAGAGTATGGGAACCACCTAGCTAAATAAATGAGCTTGATGGACTGAACAGTCTGTTCTCAGTTGTCAGATTTCTTATGCGCCTTAGCCTTCAGCACTGAGCCAAACCAACCAAATGCTTACAGTGCTGCCTTCTTTGAAGAGGGCATGTCTACCAGGCACAGGGCTTTCTCAAAGTACTCCTTCCACTTCCAGATGATATCCCCACAGAAGGCCAACATTTCTCTATTCCTTAATCTCAAAGTGGGTGAGTGTATGTAACTGTGCACTATAAAGGACTGGCATCATTGATGACTCAGGCGCCGCCGAGAGTGGCAGCCTTTTCAGCAGCTCCGTGTACGACTTTATTTTTCTACTTTTATTTTTCTCTTTTTTATTGATCACTCCTATCACTTTATTTTATGTAGATATTTTTTTTTGTGAATTTCCCCTTGGGATTAATAAAGTATCTATCTATCCATCCATCCATCCATCCATCCATTCAGATTCCTTTGGGGCATGGCTATGTGTCAAGTCTTCACAACTCTGGGTAAGAAAAACTGGGTAATAATTTAGAATGGGGTTACCTATGTGCATCCTTTGGTGAATTATTCCAATTTAACATAGCTTTAGCAAGCAATTTCTTTGGTCTTTATAAACTTACAAAGCTCTAATGATACTTTAAAATAGGAGATAGCTATAATTCATCCATTAGCCACTTCCTGCTCTGTAACAAAACCTTAAAGGCTTTGGGCATGTGTTACATAGCAATAAGTGACTATTAGATGCACTACAGAAAGCTCCTTTTGTAAAGTGTTATGAAAAACAGAAAAGACTGAAGTCAGTATTAGAGAGGAGTTGTACATTAGTTGTAAGAAATCCATTACTTGACACAATGTTTTATCTATAACCTGAATTTAATTTCCTCCAATATTTGATAAACATTCTGTAGCAATACGAGGCATAAGAGCACCTCTTCAAAGACCCAAACTGCAAGGCAGCGAGTGCAAAGACAACACTTTTGACAAGCCTGCTTTTGTTTTCCTTTAATTTGCATCTAAAACTGATGCCATGTATTGATTTTTGATCCAATGTCGATTCCAACCCATCCCCAAACCATTAAATCAAAATAGTGTCTGCTCATTTTCTAGTAAAGAATCTGTTATCCTAATCAGAATTTTATAAACATCAGGCACACTTCAACAGGAGGCAGCAATAACAGTTACTCTTGAACTATTCTCTTAGCCAAAGCCCACCTGTATGTTTACCCCTTCCAATTAAAATAGGACTCCTTGTGTTGTTGAATTAAAGACGGGAGGAGGGCAACATGGTTGCAGAGTGATTCACTCTACTGCCTTAACATGTTAACGGCCTAGGTTTAAGCCCCTTACTCTATGAGGCTGGCATATTCTCTTCCTGACTGCATGGATTATTGTCTGGGTGCTCCGATTGTCCTCACACCCTAAAGTTATTCATGTCTATGGGCACTGAAGCTATATTTCAGGGTTTGTGCACAATGCAGCTAAAATGAGCATAAGCTTCCATAACCCTAAAATGGATAAAGCAAGTTACAAAATGGAAGAGGAAAAAAAAAAAAGAAAAAAAAAGCAGGCCTGTGCGTTCTCTTATGACCTAAATGTTGGAGCCTCTTCCACCCTCCTTTTCCCAGCCCTCATTATTTTACCATCTTGTGCATGTTTGTTTTGTAGCTCTAGCCACACTGCGCCAAACACTGAAAACATACATGCAGCCTTTTACTAAGCAGCCCCAGAAAGGCAGTCCTTGCTGTTAAATATTTGTACACAGTGAAACACAAATGTTAAAGGGTTTTGCAATAACAAGAGCATCATGCATTATTAATACCCTTCAGCATAAATCTGTTCAGAATAGTAATTGCCATTTCCCTGCGCCTCGTTACTTTGTGTTGTTTTTTTTTTTTTTTTTAAGTCCTGCGCCTGGTAGCCATGGACACCTACCGTAACAATTGTGGTGTACCTCTAATTAACATTCAAGTCATGCACAACACTTGCTGTTTTTAATTTTCATCTTATCATAAGCGGTTTAACACTGTTGCCAGTGTTTATTTGCACTTTTTTTTCACTGTCTGCAGACCTCTTCACTGCAGCCTCTTCCAGGCCAAATGCTACAATTATTCACCTATACAAAGTGGTCATAACTGTCCGGGGCATCACTGAAAAAAAAGGGGGGGGGGTAGAATGATGTCCAGAATGCTACAGAATGGCAGCACTGATTTCAGGCAACAGTGATAGGCACCCCACCCCACCCCCACCCCCATTCTCTGGTCACGTGGCCTGCAGCTTTATGATAATCAATGTTTGCTTTGTGTTGGTTTTCCCCAACCCCCCACACCCCATCCCAGTGAGCAAAACATTTAGACATGGCTGAGGGACTGTTTTAGAAGAGGCTTAATGACAGACTTAGGACTGAATAAGAAGCAAAGGGAGCTGGAATTTGGCATGGCCTCCAGCACATAATGTAGATATCAAAAAAAGGAAATTCTGTAAACTGCAAAACTGAGTAACAACTATAACCTAAAACAACATATTTTTGTGAACGTACAACACATACAAACATTTAAACAAAACATTGCATATTTCAATCATTAGAAAACGGCAAACAGGATACATAAGAGGTACAAATTGGTTTATTTTATTACCTTTTTTTTTATATAAATACAAATAATTGCTTGTTTTCTTTGCAACGTTTGTTCTTCAGAATTAGGAGCAGAGCTCTCTTGTGATGCTTCAAACTGCAATATTTCAGAATCAACTGATGACAAAGGCAGGCAGACTTCATTACGCAAAAGGAAAAAAAAGTACAAATCACAATAATAAATAAAAATGTTTTTCTAGTAACCGCTTTTTTTTTTTTTTTTTTTTTAAATGAAATGTATTTATTCTAAATCAAGTTAAAAAAAATAAAATAAAGGAAAATTTTTTTTGTTAAGCAAAATACAAAGAACTCATTTGCTGCTATTGAAACTCATAAAAAAGTATAAAACAGCAGAAACACACAATGTGATGTATAAATGTTTACATTAAAGCCTCACATATGAAATCTTTACATCATATGATATGAAAAGAAAAAGAAAAATATACAACTTACTGAAAAGTATCCTTTGCACACTGGGCGCTAGGCGCTGCAGATCCTGCACTTGTTCTAGTGTCTTTGTTTTAAAAAATACATTAAGCATGAAATCCGTAGACTACAGTCAGTGATTAACACTTTCTTCCATAAAATATTTCATTTACATGAAAAAAATATATATAAACATTTTATGAGAGAGCATACAATTCTGAGGTACTAGACAGATGCTGGAAGGGCTCGACTTGTGCGACATATACGCATCAAATTTGTGTCATTCCAGAAAGTCTCACCAAAGACTTGAATCAGTCATTTCTTCCTCTCTGGTAACTACAATCAGTTACGTTCACAGTTTTGAGTCTGGAGTCCAGGTTAGACACTCACCATTGGCCCAGTTGCACAGTAGGATGGATATCTAACTGACTGGAAGTCTGCACACTTCAAGCCATTCAGAGAACAATGGCCAGCCAACGCTGCTGGAGTCTACACAAAATAGAACATACAAGTATACTTACAAAAATAAAAATAAATGAATTTCAAAGTTCAGTGCAAGACCACCTTCAAGTGTTCTGTTTGGCCATGTACAGTGGAGTGAGACTAATGCACAACATTGGTCAACCTCATCTCCAGAGTTTCAAGTCCACCAGAAAGCACTCTTCTTTATGGAAGAGTCAAATATTCAACCATCCATCTTTTGTCCTGAGCTCCTAGTCCATCACATTGGACAACCAATAGGTATTCCAGTTCTTCCAGGCACAATTCATTTATCTTTTCAGGTTGTTGAGCAGTAAGGTTCCGAAAACCTATTGAATAAAGCTTTGACATTAAATTAAAAAAAAAGAAAGCCTTAAAGTGACCATGTCCACTTCCCAGGTGCCACGCACCCAAACTGCTCATTAGTAAATCCCAGACTCGCAAAGTGGGATTTTTTACACTGCCTATTTTATAGACAAGAAATATTCATATCAATGGATTTCTTTCTTCAATGTCCGTCCCAGTAAATCCATTAAAACCAGGGGCGCAGTAAAATGTTTATCTGCTTTTTTTTTTTTTTTTTTTTTTTTTTTTAAACACACTTTTTAAGTGCAACATAGAAAAATAACCTGGCTGATACTTTGACCTTTCTCCTGTGGCTTAGAAGATGCTGACCTGTGACAGTACTTGACTTTGGGCCTGGGCCTGTATCTGTGCACCATTCTGTGGACTGCCCAGTGGCCCGTTGATCTGAGCTGTGCCCGATGGTGGCTGTGCCGTTTCAGAGGACTGCTGTAAAGGCGATGGCTGCCGCTGCGGGGGCTGTGTCTGCTGGAGCTGCTGCATCTGCTGCTGGTGCATCTGCTGCATCTGCATGTGCTGCAACTGTTGTTGCATTTGCTGCTGGTGCATGTGCTGCTGAAGCTGCTGCTGGAGGTGGTGCTGGAAGTGCTGCTGCTGCATGTGCTGCTGGATCTGCTGGTGGTGCATCTGCTGTTGCAGCTGAATGTGCTGCTGTTGCAAGTGCTGCAGCTGAGGTGGCTGCATGGAAGGGCTCAGCTGCGATGTACCAGAAGGCGATGCCACCATTGGCGCCCCCATGGAGCTCATCAGGGTTGTTGAAATGCTTGATGGCATGCTGGGAGGGCCCACACTGGTAGAGCTCACCATCTGGTTACCGGACAGTCTCATTTGGAGTGGTTTTGGTGCAATAGCTCTTGGGAGTGCCTGCTGGAGCACCTGTGCTGTAGCAGATACCGATGGGTGCTGTGACATTGGGGCACTCAAGATGAGAGATGGGGATAAGTTGGTTGAAGCCAGGGTTTGTTGGACTGAACGTATGGTTTGTGCCTCGGCAGACTCTGCAGCAGCCTGGGAGATGAGATTTTAATTTCAGAAAGTGGCACCAAAATGAAAAACAACACAATTTACTGTAGGAGGACACTTTCAACCAGTCTCTTTATTATACTAACTGTATATTTAATTTCCTTTTTTAATATGTATTTTTCAGCATATTTTTGAAATTCCTATGAGTAAAGTAGATAGTATACAGTGCTGGAGTGGGAGAAACACTCCATGGGGAAAGACAATGCAGAGCAAACATCTCCAAAGTAGACAATTTAGTAATATATGGAAGATAAAAGACTAGGCTTTACAAAACAACTGAAGCTTAAGAGGCTGACACACCCACATGCCAAGTATCTACACTGAAACACTGTGAAAACACAGAGCTCACCAGATGTGCCCCACACAAGTTATATTAGCACTCTGAGACTACTCACCTTGGACACAAGACTGGCTCGGTAGGCTGCCAGGGCTTTCAGATACTCTTTCTTGGCTGCTTCGGTTTTACTTTTGTAGATCTATGAGGGAAAAAAAAACAAAAAAAACAACAACAATATAGATGAATAACACAGATAAAGTCTTTAGCATTAACAAGGTCATGTAGAAGTGCATCTGTTCCCTGAGCTGGGTGCTCAGACAGGCAGCGCTACTCAGCTTTGGCTGGAATGGACTGGACTACTGTATGTTTCATTGGAGTGCATGAAAGGATTTTGCCTGAAGCAGACTAATCACATTTATTCATTCTTACACAGGGTGGAAGTGAGCTGGCATCAAACAAGATGAAAGACAGTTTGCCAGGACAAAATTCAGAACATAACCATGTACAGTTGAAACCAAGCACATAGCTTTCATGTTGCTGTCCATTTAAATAGACAAATATGACTCTAGTACTTCTATCTCACGTTTTAGAACTGTAAATGCAAGTAAGCATTTAAAACATTCTTTCTAAGATCGAGTGTTAAACACTTAACATGATAAATGTATACTTCTGGCATCATTGTGTGCATTTACATACTCACACATAACTGGGATAAGGTAAGTAACTTGGTTTCTTAAATATCCGTATTTACATGCACAAGTAATCTTCTAGAATTTTCCTTTGGCAGAATATTTTGTGCAGTTTAATGATGCTGAAGCAGAGTTAAATGTCACCAACAGCCACCGAGAATTTGAAAATAAGCATGATGCCTGTGATATATTTATAAAAAAAAAAAATTACTTTTTTTATTTACTCTAAAGTAAATATCATACATTCCCTTTATACACTCTCCTGCTGAGCCTCCAAAGATTTGCAATATGAATACTGCCCACTGCATCACCCAATCACACGGCTTCAATACATCTATAAAGTAGATGAGGAGTCCTCTACAGCGCATCTTCAACCTGAGCCTGGAACAGAGGAGAGTCCCAAGGCTTTGGAAAACATCTTGCATCACCCCAGTCCCAAAGGTATCACGTCTTGGTGAGCTGAATGACTTCAGGCCTGTCGCCCTGATGTCACATGTGATGAAGACCATGGAGCGGCTGCTGCTTCAACACCTGAGGCCACAGGTCCGCCACGCCCTTGACCCTCTGCAGTTCACATACCAGGAGAAGGTGGGAGCGGAGGATGCCATCATCTACATGCTACACCGATCACTCTCCCACTTGGACAGAGGCAGTGGTGCAATAAGTATTATGTTTCTGGACTTCTCTAGTGCCTTCAACACCATCCAACCTCTGCTCCTTAGGGACAAGCTGACAGAGATGGGAGTAGATTCATACCTGGTGGCATGGATCATGGACTATCTTACAGACAGACTTCAGTATTTGTGTCTCGGAAACTGCAGGTCTGACATTGTGGTCAGCAGCACAGGAGCGCCGCAGGGGACTGTACTTTCTCCGGTCCTGTTCAACCTATATACACCACCTACAACTGAACACCAGCAAAATCAAATAGCTGGTGGTGGATTTTAGGAGGCCCAGGCCCCTCATGGACCCCGTGATTATCAGAGGTGACTGTGTGCAGAGGGTGCAGACCTATAAATACCTGGGAGTGCAGCTGGATGATAAACTGGACTGGACTGCCAATACTGATGCTCTGTGCAAGAGAGGACATAGCCGACTATACTTCCTTAGAAGGCTGCCGTCTTTCAACATCTGCAATAAGATGCTGCAGATGTTCTATCAGACGGTTGTGGCGAGCGCCCTCTTCTACGTGGTGGTGTGCTGGGGAGGCAGCATAAAGAAGAGGGACGCCTCACGCTTAGACAAACTGGTGAGGAAGGCAGACTCTATTGTAGGCATGGAGCTGGACAGTCTGACATCTGTGGCAGAGCGACGGGCGTTGAACAGGCTCCTGTCAATCATGGAGAATCCACTGCATCCACTGAACAGTATTATCTCCAGACAGAGGAGCAGCTTCAGCGACAGACTGCTGTCACTGTCCTGCTCCACTGACAGACTGAGGAGATCGTTCCTCCCCCACACCATGCGACTCTTTAATTCCACGGTGGGGAGGGTGGGATAATAAATGGTAATATTATACAATGTTATCGACTGTTACACCTGCCTCGCACTCTCCACCTTGCATTTTTTAACTTGCACTGCATTTTTATCACTCTTTAATTAATATTGTTTTTATCAGTATGCTGCTGCTGGAGTATGTGAATTTCCCCTTGGGGATTAATAAAGTATCTATCTATCTATCTAAAAATAAATAGCTGACACTTTATTAATATGTTTCTGTTACTGGACTACAAGCAGCACACTCTTCTGCTTGGTTGTGCAACTAAGTCTTGCAAATGACCCAGTAAGTGTGCTTCCTGCCTTACACCCAGTACTGCTGTGATAATAATGCAGGTATTTTTACATCAATAAAATAATTATTGCATTAAGTTATGTGCTACTTTAAAAAAAAAAAAAAAAAAAAAAAAAAAAAAAACTGAATGCACATTACTTTTCACACATTACCCTACTTTTTTCAAGATTGTGCCTCTGAGCTTAGCATTGAGAGTTCAGCTCATCAACATAAATTCATTGATCACTGAAATATTGAGAAAGATTATTTCAAATAGAAAAGAAATAATGCAATCGCTCAAGCATTTGCCTCAGGAAATTTATCTTGCGGACATTTCAAACTGTGGCTGAAGGAAGCGTGTGTGAATCTAAGCAGGTGAAAAGAGTTCAACAGACATGCACAGACTATAAAATCCTTACCTATAACCCGGTTAAGGTTTTTATGGCCCAATAATTGGGTTACTCAAGGGGGAAGTCTACAGTAGGTCTGTTAACCGGGTTTCTCAGAGCCCAATAACCTGATTTGTCTAACCAGAATAAGGGTTTACATGACATTTTAGAAACCAGGTGTCTGTGAATTAATTAATTATTAAAGTGCATGCAAGCGCACTGATTATATCTCTGAACACGTCAAATTAAGCAGTTTTGAAAATGTCATACTATTCTCTCAAGTATATGTCTTCTCATTCACTGAGTGCCACTAGTGGCGTCAAGTGTTGGCTACACTCTGTGGTCAAGGGCAGTCAGTAAGTGGGTTTTCATAATGCCATCTGTTTTTGTAATGCAAAATATTTTTACACCATTAAAGAGCACTTGAGCTAGCAGCTCTACTACAGTATATGTAGCAATTTGTTACATGATGATGTGTATTTCCTTAAGATCTCTTCTTATTCTGACCTCTGCCAACTTCATTATACTGTACATAGTGGACATGGCATTGTTGGTGCATTTGCATCTTGACTTGTTTGTCGAAAACAAAGAGCCTAACACTCAAATATTTTCTGTGCTCCACTCAATTTGGGAAAAATTCCAAAAGCATTTCTGCCATCAATAAACGTCACTCTGCATACACAACACTCAACTCCTGGTCCTTCTCGCACACTGCACATCAAAGCACTCAACTGATTAGGTGTCACTCTTTCTACAGTATAACAAAGTGAAAGAGAGACATTTATGGGGTCTTGTGTGTGCATGCTTTTTTATTTATGGCACATCTCCTGAATGTTTAAATGTGATAGCGAAAATCTTTTGTTTTCAATGTAGATTAATTGAAATAGTTTTTGGTAACCCATTTGGTTTACATGCTGGTACATGAGGCAGCACTAAACTTAATTTTTGACAAAGCAGTGTAGAATATAAACCAAATGGCTGCTGGTTCAATGCTGTCTACTGACTGACATCTCATTTAACCCTACCTGTCCCCCCAACTGCTGAACTATGCAATTGATAAAAGTTTCAAATAAATTAATGTATCGAAATGTAAAATATGTCAAAACTATGAATGTTCTTTAGGCATAATAAAGGTTTGTGAATGGTATGGTTTTGTTAGCAATAACAACAGGCATTTTATAGAAAGATTCAACTTTGTTTAGTTTGTAAATAAAGTCCAGCTTTCTCGTTTATTTCAGAGAGCATCAGATGATGGTCCTCTTCAGGTTTTTAATCTGTTTTTGTTCACAGTTATTCTTGTTTTTAAACATGTATTTCATTTTCGACATTCATGACATTGATAGCATAAAACAATATTCATTCTGCGTTAATTTTAATAAATACTATTTATTTGAATATGCCTGGTAGACTTTGAATTTAAGTTGTAATTTACTGTGGACATGGTAAACAAGCCAACATCATCAGTGAGAAGCCCCTCAAACCACCTTTAATATTACCTGCTTTTGTTCTTCTCCTAAGCCATCCCACATAGATGCAACAATCTTAGAAACTTCTCCAAAGGTTGCATTTGGATTTTGTCCTTTGATGGCTGCCTGTGTGTCTCTAAAGAAGAGTGCATAGGCAGAGACTGGTTTTTGTGGCTCATTTGGGTCTTTTTTTTTCTTCTTTTTGGGAGTCTTGGGTTTTTTTCCAGAATCAGGCGCAGGTCTTTTCTCACCAATCATCTAAGAGAAAAAATAACAAATGCACACTTGAGAAAATGAATTACTAAAATGGACAAATAGTGTCGTAAAATTTGGCAACACTGTTATTTCTTCTCTGCATTTGTATTCATGACCTATATTTAAAAAAAGATAAAGGCTGAGTAAATATTCAGAAACAAATCAGTTAAAAGGTACTAGTATTAATACAAATAGTATAAATCCTATCATTCACTTCAGCAGGCAAAATGGCAATATGATTTGCTTGGATTGTGCACAGTGGACTTGAACAAAAGGGGTGTTCAATGATTTATCTGAGTATCACGTATTTGTCTAACAAATCTGAACTTGTCATTGGAGATCAGGATATGTCTTGCGAGAGAGAGAGAGAACTAGCAGACCATTTCAGAGAGCAAATCTGAGGTGTTGAGATCAAAGATCTCACAAAGCCTATAGTAGAACACTTCACTTCCCTTTATCATAACCAAAATGATATTTCTCAACTTAAGCATCACATATTTCTTCAGGTCTTAATGACTGACAAACGTTTTAATCTCCCCATTCATGTTCTCTAATGGTAACTTTTCACACCTACTTTCTCCTTATCCTTTTATCTGCCATGGCTTTGTTCTGCTTCCTACATTAGATACCTGCTTTTTGCATATTCAGTTGCACACCTGATGAAAGCTATACAACCAAAATGTTGCATCTTTTACATGCTTTCCTTTTCAGCGTGAAAATAACTAACATTTTCATATATACACATACAGTATATAGTATATTGCATAGTTTACTGTCAAATAATGCAAAGAGCATGCGACACGCGTTTCACCCTAATTCTGGGCTCATCAGGCGTACACACTCGCTGACGTCCAAGGTTCGATCCCCGAGAGGGGGTGCAGTGAATGTGTACGTCTGATGAGCCCAGAATTAGGGCGAAACACGTGTCGCGTACTCTTTGCATTATTTGACAGTAAACTATGCAACATTCTATGATCTGCTTCTCGCAACTGAAGAGGGCACCGTGGCAGATGTTTGCTGACTTGCAGACCAACCACAAGCGTTACCTGGTAGGTAACCACCCATACAATCAGATTGTGATTCAGACTACAAATGT